>NC_086283.1:56968274-57050774 GCF_021018805.1 Prinia subflava
CCTTCCCTTCCCTTCCCTTCCCTTCCCTTCCCTTCCCTTCCCTTCCCTTCCCTTCCCGCACCCTTCCCGCACCCTTCCCGCACCCTTCCCGCACCCTTCCCTTCCCTTCCCTTCCCTTCCCTTCCCGCACCCTTCCCGCACCCCTTCCCGCACCCTTCCCGCACCCTTCCCTTCCCGCACCCTTCCCCTTCCCGCACCCTTCCCGCACCCTTCCCGCACCCTTCCCGCACCCTTCCCGCACCCTTCCCGCACCCTTCCCTTCCCGCACCCTTCCCTTCCCGCACCCTTCCCTTCCCTTCCCTTCCCTTCCCTTCCCTTCCCTTCCCTTCCCTTCCCTTCCCGCACCCTTCCCTTCCCGCACCCTTCCCGCACCCTTCCCTTCCCTTCCCTTCCCTTCCCTTCCCTTCCCTTCCCTTCCCTTCCCTTCCCCTTCCCTTCCCTTCCCTTCCCTTCCCTTCCCTTCCCTTCCCTTCCCTTCCCTTCCCTTCCCTTCCCTTCCCTTCCCTTCCCTTCCCTTCGCCTTCCCGCACCTTCCCTTCCCTTCCCTTCCCGCCTTCCCTTCCCTTCCCTTCCCTTCCCTTCCCTTCCCTTCTCCTTCCCTTCCCTTCCCCTTCCCTTCCCTTCCCTTCCCTTCCCTTCCCTTCCCTTCCCTTCCCTTCCCTTCCCTTCCCTTCCCTTCCCTTCCCTTCCCTTCCTTCCCTTCCCTTCCCTTCCCTTCCCTTCCCTTCCCTTCCCTTCCCTTCCCTTCCCTTCCCTTCCCTTCCCTTCCCTTCCCTTCCCTTCCCTTCCCCTTCCCTTCCCTTCCCTTCCTTCCCTTCCCTTCCCCTTCCCTTCCTCTTCCCTTCCCTTCCCTTCCCTTCCCCTTCCCTTCCCTTCCCTTCCCCTTCCCCTTCCCTTCCCTTCCCTTCCCTTCCCTTCCCTTCCCTTCCCTTCCCTTCCCTTCCCTTCCCTTCCCCTTCCCTTCCCTTCCCTTCCCTTCCCTTCCCTTCCATCAATTTTGAGAGCTAATAGTCTGGTTTTTTAAGTGTGCTAAGATTTTGGGAATTTACACTGACCTGTGCCTGGATCTCACAGCTCACAGTGTACCACACTGACTTCTCTGATACACGACAGAGGTCCAACCTATCTCAAACAGCACACATTAGGCATATTTTTACCACTGTTCTTCTCACCCTCCACTGTGAGAAGAGGATAATAGCCTCTAGTGTCATCATGGTGATAATTACATGTTTATGAAGCTTTCAGATAATAGAATAATGAAAGCCATAATAATTGAGGAAATAAATAGCAGTTCATTTTTCATCCAATTTTAAATACTTTGTAACTAATGGAGAGTGAAAGAAAACAGAGAAAGTGAAATGTGTAAACATCAGAATGGGGCTAAGTCCACATTTTGGAACAACAGAGAAATAATGATATAGTCTTACTGCACAAACCACATTACTTCTCTCCTGAGCACCACATAAATTTGAGGTCAGGCTGTTGAAACACAGATCAGAATTGAGCTACAAAAAACATACGAATGGGGGAATCAGTGCTTAATACAGCAAGTTTAAATTTCTTCTTGTGTGACTGTCCATGCAAAAATAATATTAAAAATAAGAGCTTAATATTGTTCCTTTTTACTTTTGAGATATAGATCTTGACAATATCATATTTGTAATTAATACAGCTGTAATTCTGTCACAGAGTTTTGGTAGTAACAGAGACCCCAAGATGAAAACTCCAGATACCTTATCTCCAAGTTTGCATGTAATTAGGAGAACCTTGCAAGAACTGAAAGTGGGAAGTTTGTTGAAGTAATCTGAGTGCTGATTTAATGGTGTTTTATTTGTGTTGTCCTTCCTGCAGATTTTATCTGCAGATTCTTGGTGACTTCCGTGAAGAAGGCGTGTTTCACTGGATGTGGATAAGCATTCATACCTACCTGTGTGCTCTTTTGAACTCTGCTAGGATTACAGAAGCCACTATTGGCCATCCTGGATTCTACCCTTTATTCAGCTAGGCCAGTAGCAACCCACACGGGGAAGGTGGCAGTGAGTTAGGGGCTGTTCCCCATCATTTGTGTGTCAGGGGACTGTATTCCTGTTCCCAGGATGGGATGAGTTTGTTTATCGCATGTGTTTATCTTCAAGGCATATACAAATGAAGAGATCTACCTTCTTGGGCTAACATTCACATTTCCTTCCCACCTGTGATCTGAGTCACTGTCTTTGCTAAAAGTACTGCAGTGTTTTACAGGCAGTACAGGAGAGGGATATTCCACCTGACCTGCAACACAGGGATTTTGTAGGGTAACTGAATGTTCCCTAAACCCCGCCAGGCACTGGCCTGGACCACCACAGTGTACTAGCACATGGTCTTCATTGTGACTAACACAATTTAGAGCAAGAAAAAAGAGACACTTTCCTACTTCACTGTGCATTATTTGGCATGCCAGTTGCTCTTCTGCAGAGCTGTCCCAAAGCTCCCTGGAACTGGTCACATCTGACTATCTGTTTGACAATCCGTGATGCTTTCCCCTTGGCAAGAGCTTCCCAGGTCCTGTCCCATCAGGTGAATGCAGTCCTTGAGGAAGGGATTTCAGGAGAACATGAAACACAGGCTGTTCCACTGAAGTTCTCAATACTGACTGAGGAATTGCCTTTCTCACTTACTTCACTGCTGCACACAGTTGTACAAATGGCTTTTCCCAACTTTTTTTAGACCTGTGCCAGTTAAATAAATCTGAGTGAAATGAGACTAAAACTCTGCTCTTTTTGAAGTGTCTTTTTCAGGAGACCATAACCCAAAATCCTCTCACAGACCTATACAAGTTCAGAATACTCTGGATGTGTATTAGAGAATCACAGGATCATTTAGGTTGGAAAAGACCTCTGAGATCATCAAGCTCAACCTTTGACTGATCAACACATTGTCAACTGGACCAGAGTATTAAGTGCTATGTCATGTCATTTCTTGAACACACCCAGGGATGGTGACTCCCCCAGCCCCTGAGAAGTCCATTACATTTAACAACCTTTTACATGAAAACATTCTTCCTGTTGTCCAACCTGAACTTCCCCTAGGGCAGCTTGAGGTGATGTTCTCTTGTCCTGCCACTTATTGCCTGGCAGAAGAGGCAGACCCCCACCTGGCTGCACCTTCTTTCCAGGCAGTTGTAGAGAGTGGTAAGGTCACCCCTGAGCCTCTTTTTCTCCAAGCTGAACAACCCTGTCTCCCTCAGCAGCTCCTCATAAGATTTATACTCTAGATCCTTCCCCAGCTTTGTTCCCTTCTCTGGACACACTCCAGCACCTCAATGTCCTTCTTGCAGTGAGAGGCCCAGAACTGGACAGAGAACTGAAGATGTGACCTCATCTGTGCCAAGTACAGGGGACAGTCCCTGCCCTGGTCCTGCTGGCCTCACTATCCTTGATACAAGCCAGGATACCATTGACCGTCTAGGCACATGCTGGCTCATATTCAGCTGGCTGTCAACCAGCACCCCCAGGTCCTTTTCCACTGAGTTGCTTCCTAGGTACTCTAAGCCTGCATGGATTTTTTGTGGCTGAGGTATAGGAGGTGTAGGCACTTGTTGAATGTCATACATTTGGCCTTAGCCCATTGATCCAGCACGCCTAGATGCCTCTGCAGAGCCCTTCTGCTTCCTAGCAGATCTGCACAACCACCCAACTTGGTGTTATCCATGAGCTTACCGAAGGTGCCCTCAATCCCCAAATCCAGATCATCAATAAAGATGTTAAACAGGACTGGCCCCACTCCTGAGCCCTGAGGCACAGCACCAACTGGATGCAGCACCATTCACCACCATCCCCGAGGCTCAATCATCCAGACAGTTAACAAAGAGTGCTCCTATCCAAGTCATGGGCTGACAGCTTTTCCAGGAGGATGCTGTAGGAGACAGTGTCAAAGACTTTCCTGAAATCCATGTAGACAAGACCTACAGCCTTTCCATCAAGCACTGGATGGGTAACCTGGTCACAGAAGAAGATCATGTTGGTCAGGCAAGACTGTCTTTCCTAAGCCTGTGATGGCTGGGCCTGATCCTGTGGTTGTCCTGTACATGCCATGAGATCACATGCAAGGTGATCTGTCCCATAACCTTCCTGGATACCAAGACAAGTCTGACAGGCCTGTAGTTCCCTGGATCCTCCTTCCAACCCTTGTAAATGGGCAACACACTGGACAACCTCCAGTCATCTAGAACATCCTCAGTTAACCATTACTGATGATAAATGATGGAGAGAGTCTTGGTGAGCTCTTCTGCCAGCTCCCTCAGTTCCCTTGGAGGAACCCATCCAGTCCCACTGTAAGGCCCAAGTGCCGCAGCAGATCACAAATGATTTCATGGGGTCTGTCCTGCTCCCTACCCCTGTTGACCAGCTCAGAGGGCTGGTTGCCCTGGGGATAGCTGGTCTTCCTGCTAAAGACCAAGGCCAAGAAGGCATTAGGCCTTTTCCTTATGCTTGGTTACAGTGTTCCACCCTGGGTCCCATAAAGGATGAAGGTTTTCCTTGGCAGTCCTTTTGCCATTAAGGAACACATAAAAATGCTTTTTATTATATTTCACACCAGTTTTGAGCAGATTGAGTTCCAGTTGAATTTCTGCCTTTCTGATTTTTTCTCTGCATGACCTAAAAACATCCTTGTACTCTCCCGGAGCTGTCTGCCTCTTCATCCAAAGCTCATAAACTTTTTTTCTTGAGTTATTGCTAAAGCTCCCTGTTCAGCCAGCCTGGTCTTCTTCCCTACCAGCTCATCAATTGGCACACAGGGATGGCCTGCTCCTGCACATTTAAGATTTCCTTCCTGTCCAGGTTTCCTTTGTTATTAAATCCTCTTTCCTAGGAGACTCTCTTAACCAGTGTCCTGAACAGCCCAAGGTCCACCCTTTGTCTTTCTTTCATGTGACAGTTTCCTACAGGAGGACAAGAAAGTGGGCAATCCTTTTTGACTGAGATTCCTCCATCCTAGTTTAGCAAAAGAATGGAAGGAAGATGGGGAAAAGCTCTGATCCAAGTTGAGCTTCTGGGATTTTTGATCTTTTCTTGTCCTTTTTCCAAGTCTGTACTTAGCACAGCTTACATGTCTAAGATAAGGGATACCCCAGATTGCCCTGACTTCACATTGTACCTATTAGGGACTGTTTCACTGTGTCCAAAGACTGCTTCATAAACAGTATCCTTGCCCACAAGATGTTCTGGCAGCCAGATGTGAAGGTTTATTCACTAGTATACAAGGAAGATGTGACAGCTTTTTGTGATTTTACAAGCTGAGTCATTGGGTAGTGACTACGACTGGTTATTCATCAGTAGCTGACGACTAAACCATCTTCCAGCCTTATGGGACAGCACCCATCAAAACTTTGCAGAAAGTTGACTTTAACCCCATATTTAGTTATCAGGTTTTAGGTCACATTATGAATAACATTGTGATTCAGATGTCTCAGAGATGTTCAGAAACCTCTTACAATGAGGTTTCCTTGCCACAGTTACCAATCATAACATTCCCAGAATCAGGTCCTCCCATGCAACATGACTAAATGCAGGTGGGTGAAAGCAGCCTTCTCCATCCAGTTCCTAAGTAGGCAATGGGGGAGAAATAACAAAACAAAATCAAACCTCCAAAACAAACAAACAAACAAACAAAAACCGTAGATACTTCCTCTGAATGTGAGTAAAGGAAGTTACAGCAAGGACTACTGACTGAGCCACACAGCAAGGGTACTAATTTTTCACAGCTTCAGTCTTTAAAATGATCTTATTTTTGCTGTTTCTGGAGTTTGTGTCAGTGGTAGAAGAGCTGCCTCCATATCCCTGAGTGAAGACACTAGATGCAAGTGTGCAAATCCTTCACCTTCTCCATGCCTGGGGGTTTTCAAGGGAAATTGTCACAGCGGTGTTTGAGCTATGCAGAGCAGCAGGGACATAAGAATATGCAAAGGAAACTCCCTCCCCTGCACAGCCTGATCTACATGAACAAGCCCTGCCTAGAACACTTCAGAGGGCAAGGACAGAGATCCTTCAGAACTGTCATTGAGACATAAAGAGGACTTTTCAAAGGATACCACTGCTGTAGCCAAAACGACGTGTTTTTTCCAGCCATATACATCTGCTGCACCAGCATCCAAAGCATACATGTTTGAGTGGGAAGTTGCCAGTGGAAGAAAAGGGAAGAAAAATTCTCAATTATTTTCATTCCATATAGAAAACAAATTAAAATTTAAACTTAATTTCATCTAAATTCCAACGAAGAAATCTTTAAAAAAAGAAATGTGTTTTGAAATTGGAAACTAAAGCCTGTATCTAAACCAAAGCCTCTATTATCGTGCATTTTTTTAAACTCATCCTACTTGAAATCTGCAAACATCCTAAAATTACTGTCACGTTCACATGAGAAATACCTAAAATGCCAAGTATTTGTGGGATAATTGCTGTTTACTTGACATTTGTTGCTGCCCTGAATTTCAGCAGACATATGCTTGCACAGTTCAGCCATCAAGCTTAACATCAGCCACTTTGCAAAGTTAAATAATTCAGCTGTTTGCATTTGCTTACTAATTGCTGAGAGCAGCCATCCACACAAAGGATTAAGTGACTATTATTCTTCAGAATAATATAAGTCTTTTATTCTGTAGGAAGTCTAAAAAATGTCATTTGGTACTTTCATGTATAACATCTCTAGGAATAAGTTAATGGAGTACATCAAGTTAAAAATCTGTTTGGGCTTGTATATCAAATTCCATCTTGATGTGCTTTTAACTCTAGAAAAATATTTTGGAACGGAAATAGCAATTGGCTCTTAACTTCCATCTACTACTAGTGAAGTGCTGTTTTACTTCTAGAATGAAACAGCTCATTTAAAAAACCCCAAAACAAATAAGCTGTCATGTCCAAAAGCAATTGAAAGCTTGCAGTAGGCATTAATGAAGACAGCAGACTCTTCTGTGATAGGGGTGCTGAAAACAACACAGCAATATATAATCAAATGAATACTTTATGAGTCATTATAAATCTGTCTTGAAACAGTGCCTAGAAACTAGAATTACATTCTTCCCCTAAACAAATTTTAACTTAGTGGACCTTATTGCAGAATTTTTACAAGCATCTGTGACTTTTAAAAGATTTCCTTCCCCTTGCATTGATAACTCCTCCATAGAGTTCATCAGTAAGAAATCAAGGCATATATCTCAAGACAGTAATTTTCAGACCGTTCTGTTCAGTTTGACTAATCTGCTATGTATACATCTCAAGGGTTCTTTCTCTGGTTAAATAAATACGGAGGCTTTCACTAACTCTTGCACTTGCTGCTTTGCGAGTAGAAATAACACCAATTTAGCAAAGGGAAAATGGTTGCACTGGATTTAACTCTAAATTATTAGATGGTATGTCTTGCATAAATAAAAGCAATTTTATTTTCTTTGTAGCTTTAACAAAGTGATAATGTCTAAGGCTGGGCTCCTTCAGTGCATTTTAGTGACTTGTACATGGCTTCGTAAGCAGGGCTTGATGCTGTGCTGCAACACCACTGCAGGTAGCAGCAGATGCAGCTGAATAAGGGCAGTGCCAGAGCTCTGTACGTGACTTGAACTTGGACTAACTCTCTATCCAGCCAGGTGGGCCCATGAGCTAGTGCTGGGTCAGAATTGGCTCCTGGACTATCACTCAGTGACTCATGGTTCTCACTCATGCTTTCAGAAAGACATGGGCTTCTAAAGTCACATCTCACAACCTTTAGTTACCTTGTGCATCCTTGGGCTTGTTTTCCTCAGAGATATAGAGCTCAGTCACGTCTGAGGTGTGCATTCATCACCATGTCTGACCCTGCTGCATTCATCTTTGCCAGGTGACACAGGCTAGTGCTGCTGGAGGAAGGCTTAGGCATACAGAAATTCCCAGAAGAACCCACCTCTGCCTGTACTAGTGGAAGCTGCAATCTCCAGACCAGTTTTGCAATTTCAGCAGTTACTCTGCTTCCCACAGCAGAAACAGCATTGCCTTGGTGCAGCACCTGTTGCTAACCTTCAGGCAAAACTCAGTGTTGCCTCAATGTCTGAGAAGACCCTCCATAAATATCACAGGCTTGCATTGTTCTACCATACTCACGGACCTGGCTTTCTAAGTTAGTTACCTCTGTCCATGCCTCAGCAATACTTCATAGACCCTTGTGGCTTAGAACATCAGCTGTAGGGCGTACATGCTCTTGCTGCATTTACTATGGTCTGGAGGATGCTGGAAAAGCCTTACTTCAGAGAAGCTCTCAAACATTATGCTAAAATCTACTGAACTGCTGTTATTCCAATAAAAGGTTTTTTGGATTGTTTGCTCTTGTGTAATTTTTGGTCTGCAGAAAGTGTTTCGCGATTTCACATGATTGTTTGTCTATATCGCTATGTCATCTGCAAAACTGGCCATGTTCTGGAAACAAAGCTGGCTCAAGGAAATGTATGGCTTGTAATCAGTACTGGTAGTTTTGGAAACAAGTTTGAAGCCCTTTTAATCCAGGTACTGCCTACAGTGCAGCACTGAGCTGTTCAAGAACCAGCTTCTGACTTCTGGGAGCTTCTTTCCTTGCAGAATTGAAAAGAGGAAGAGTAGCCCAGGCTTTATTTTAAGGTTTTATTCTTGCAAGTGCAGCATGTGATTAATGAAGACTTTGAGCTTGTTATAGGCATGATCAGTCTATGCAGTAAATGGCTATAAACAAAGCAGGGGAAGGTAATGTAGCTGATTCTAAGCCAATGTTTATAAACAACTTGTCAAACTTTATCACTGTTGGTTAATGTCTATTAGTAATGTATTAATGCTTTATAAACTATTTATAAATGGAACCTTAATATAGGAAGAAGCTTATGCAACTTGGTTCTATGGCTGTGGTACAGAGTCTTCTTCAGCTCCAGCCTGCACAGGTATTTCTTCTAACATTCAGAGGTGTAGTACTGCACAAACACTTCAGTTTGTCAACCTTGATAAATGCAAAGCTGATGTGCTGATAGAAGAAAGAAAAGTCACACCATTCAGAAGGTTCTGGCCTGGTATCCACTTACTACTAATTATGTTCCCACTGATACTCTGCTCCTAATGGCTGAATGGTGAAAGATTGCAATATTTGGTTGTTGGTCCCAAGTTTCATGTTGGATAAATATACAGAGGATAATTTAGCTGTGTAATTTTAAGTAACCAGTTTACACTACATTTGATCTTCTAATCTGTGAAGAAAGTAAAGTGCTACTGAAGAGGAAATTATTCACCAGCCTTAAGAAATGAGCAGGCGACCCTCTCAAGATGCCACAAGGAAATGTTAGGATCACGCATTTCAGTGGTGTTCAGCCCAGGTGAACATGCTTTCTTGGCCCCTCCTTTCCACATGATACCTGCAGTAACAAACTTTTTTAAAGAGTTGCTGATGTCACTTGTTCCTATACATGAACACTGTTTTGTGCACAGTTCAGCCTGTTGGATGTGTCATAGGAATATGACATGTTATAAGACCATATTCAATCCAAAAATAGCAAAATTTTTACAGATCAGAATAGTGCTGTGATAAATACTTCAGGACAATAGGAAGCAATAAATGTTCTTCAAAATGTAATCTAGACTGATGTTTCATGTCTGTTTTTTATAAACAAATCATTATCCATGACTGCATTACACACTTTGCAATTTAACTAAACTATGCTAAAAATAACATAAACTCAACTATTTTTTCCTTTGTCTATATTTATGAGTAATTTTATGATTCTTTTTTTTTAAGATGGCATGTTGTGCTAGCCTAATTTACACACAGTATAAACTGTTCATTGAGTCCTTTCCTCCACAACCCACCTCCCCTACCCGGATTATCCATCATTTGCCCTGGGTGTCTGACACTTGGCAATGCATCCACCCTACCACAACAAACTGTGCTCCAAAAGAGTAACTATAATGAGGCAGAACAAAGACCAAATGTCTGTACAGTAAAATATACTTGTGACCTAGCAATGGATGTTTCTTGTGGCATCCACAGGCTTTAGACCACACCACTCAGAGTCCCAGGTTCCTTCCCTAGCCTTGCCCTCCACTCAGCATCCCATAAACTGGGAAGGTAAAGCCTTCAACAAGAAAGCAAATGCATTCCCTGGGACATGTGTTTCTAATTTTCTTTTTTTCCAGTTTGATATGAGCTGTATTTTGTTGAGGTTGACAAACAAGGCAGCATTGCTGTGTATTAATGAGGCAGTGCAAGCTCTCGACACACGTTCAGGGTTAGCTTGAAATTAACAGATGAGGGCCTGTATGACCCATTGAGTTGTTTCTGATTCCTCTCGTGTCACTAAAAGGAATGACCTGTGCTGTTTGTCTTCCTCTGGGAAACACAGTCATTAATGTTAGACAAGACAAACTGACTCTTCTAGACTGTAATGCAGTTTCTTGAAGAGTGATCTAAGGATGATATTTTACTGAGCTGCACCTAGATGAGGAACACAAATAGTTGGGAACAAACGAAATGTTAGCATTAGTGAGGCTCAAGGAGAAAAGCAAAATGGTGAGATCTTCTAAAAGCATTTTACCAGTAAAGAGCCCAAACGTCTGTGTAATTTTTTTAATTAAAGGTCTGTCAGAGCAACTTGCAAATTGTCTGTGCTGGAAAAACAAACACTAAGAAGGAGATACCATATGGACCACACAAAGCAAGAAAATCAAAGGAATATTTTTAAACTGTCTCAGTGATTTAAGATTTGGAAAAATGACAGGCTTCTGAGACTAAAACTTTTTTGCCCATCACTGGGACACTAAGTGCCTACAGAACCCTGCCTGCAAAAATATCAAAATGGAACTAGAAGTGTCCAGAGCAAAGGACATTGGGATGTTGGCAGGCCACAAGCCTGGACTCAGCATACCTTCCACCTATGGTACCCTGCACTGCATACATCAAAGGCAGAGTTCAGCTAGCTCTGCAAAAATCACTAGTTTGCCACAAGAGGCTGCAAAATGTAGCAGATAAGTACTTGAATCCTCCTAGAGACCTCCTTAGGCCAAAGCAGATGTTGCTTGTGATGTATGAAGAATAACCTTTCATACCATTTCTGTCCACCCCTTGGGATAAAGTATCATGCGTGACAGTTAGGGGACATTTTTATCAACTACAGGTAAAGAAAGGGGAAAAATGTGAAACATTCTCTTTCTGCCTCTTTAATGTCTCTTTTGATTTTCTTCCAATTAACAATTTTTGCTGTTTGACAATTGAGACATCTCTGTTTATCAACGCCCTGGTCTGGTTTTACGGCAGATATGCTGGAAATAAACATCTGAAAACAACATGTCAGACAATTACCCTCACTTCTGAATCAATAAAAGATCTCCTTTAAAAAAAAGTGGTGGGAAATTATCCATCACTCTACACTACTTCTTTCATTTTTCCCCACTGCTTTCAGCTTTAGAGATTGGCCAGCATCATCTCTTCATCTGCTCATATTGTCCTGTCATGAGCTCTCTGGTAGATTTCATTTGATGTGAGAGTGAGACTTACAGGTTAGCCCCTTCACAAGTTTTATTTTAAGCCTGCTGCTTTTATGAAAATGCAGGACCTCCGCCAAGCTGCTCAGACCTTCTCTTTGCACTCTTTACACTCTCCTGCCAGCTCGAGTGCAAACTGTGCAAAGCATCTTCACAGCAGATCTGTGACCAGGGTCAAGAGCAATTTATTTTCAAATAGGCAGTCTTTGGACAACTGTAGAAGCTGACCTTTGTGCTCCCAGTGCAGTGAATGGGCTTGAAAACTGCTGAGCTGAAAAAGAGGTCTTTTGACACCTTGCACATTAACGCAGGCAAAGATGTTCACTCACAGTTACAGCCTGGCAGTCAGTGAAGAGATGAGAGAAATTATATTAGCACTTCTTCATGGACAAACTGCAACAGCAGCTCTCTGTTGTGGCAATAGGGACACAAGGTTTGCAATGAAACAGAGGAGAAATCTGTGTCACAGATCAAGTGCTGCTTTGCACTCACAGTTTAACAACAGTTGAGCATTGGTAAATGATGCACTGTGGGATGTGTAGGGCATATACTTTAACAACCAACTGTGGTAGTTCTTAAAAAGGCAGAAAAAGGGCTTCAATGCAAAGTAAAATGAGTGGAAAAATGAATTCAACATTATCCAGAATTCAGAGCACTTTTATCCTAAAGCCATGACTAAAGGTCTGCATACCTGAAAATTTCTCCATTTCTCAAATAGGTAAAAATAACTCCTTTTTCTCTGTATTTTGTTAAATGGAAAAAGAAACTAACAGGAAAAAAAAAAACTTTACCTATGTCTCTTACTGTTTTGGATCTGGATACAAATGTATTTTGCAAGAGCTTTTTCTCTCATCCAGGCTGAATTCTTCTAAACCAGCGAATTACTGAAAGTTCAGCACAAACTGAAAGCTGCATCATTGTGATTCTTGCAACTTTCTGATGAAACTTAAAACATATCCGCACATTTAAGGAATGTTGCTTATATTTAAGTAAGAAGTCACAGTTTCCATACCAAACATGGACAGATTTTAGTCATAGTGTTACTGAGAGAAACATGTGTTCCTGTAATTCCTGATATTTCAGATGTCCTGTGCTGATGTTTCCTCCACATCTGCTGCAAAGATCGAAGCTGTAGAAGGTGAAGTTTCTGGGTTTTTTTAGGGGAGTGAGGTACCATAAAGACAGCAGGGAGGGGATAGGAGCTAAATAAGTCACGTAACTGCCTCCCAGTTGATGAACAGTGCAATGCAAAGAGGAGTTCTCCTTCCTCTGTGCCACCTACACCTTCCTGTGATAAGCGGTCAACACACAAATATCTGCCATGGGCTGTGCATCATAGGTATAAATCAGAAGTCCCACACAGTGGTACAAAGATAAGGACTTGATTCTTTGCTGGGTTGCAGGAACAATCATTTATCTGCTCTGAGTCTGATGTCAAGGTCTGAGGAACAGATCTTTGAAACACAATTTTTCAATTAATTTTTAGGTCTCCAGAAAAAACTGTCTTCCTTCTTTGGGAATTCAGTTGTAGTTTACACATAAACCACTAGGAATTTAATTTTGAAGTGAAAGCTAACCAGTTTTCCTACACAGCACTGAGCTAATTCATTGGATAATCTTTTACTCTGTCACACAATGAAATATTGCAACACTGGCTCCATCCATCCTTCACTTCAGCCTGTTGTGAAATTATCAGTCTTATTTCTCTGAAACAACCTGTGGAAGGAAATATGCAATGAAATTACTCTTTGAGTGCTCTTTGAGTGATCAGTGTTACTAAGTAGAACAAATGAGGCAATGTGGCCATTTGGTGCATCCTCTGTTTCAATCTGATAAATTAATCCAAGTGGATTAAATTGTATTCTGCCTGTATTTTTCCAGGTGATTTTTTTGGTGTTTTTTGTTTTGGTTTTGGTTTGATTTGGGGTTTTTTTAGTGAGTTTTTTTTTGTTGTGGTTTTGGTTTTGTGGGGTTTTTTGGGGTTGGTTTGTTTGTCTGGTTGGTTGGTTGGTTTTGTTTTTTTGTGAAGTACCATTTTCTTCCCAGATTTTAGTTTAAATTCATCTAAGTAATGGAGAAAAGGAGGCTGAAAAACATAGAAGTATTATTAAGAAAGGCTTGGCTGGAAGAGATCCAATGGAGACAGTTGAGAAGGCGCTAGAGCACACCCCCTGCAAAAATAGGCTTTGGGATGTGCCTGGCTCAGCTGGGAGCAGGAGCAACTTTGGGCATTTATTAGTAACCCAGTGCCTATGGGGTGGAGTCAGCAATGCTTACAGGAGATGGGGAGACAGTGGTCATGATTTGAAACAGAAGAGTTTGTAACTGGGTATACTGGATGGAGAAAAACACTGCAAGGGTTATCAGAAAGCAGAGCAGGGTCCAGCGTGGCTGTGAGGTCTCTCTTGGAGGTTGCTCTCAAGAACTGACTTGATAAGACTCAGGCCAATCTGTTCTGAACTCATAGGTGGTTGCTCTGAACAGGATGTTGGACTAGCATCCCTCCCCACCTGAATCATTCTGCTATTCTAAGAATACATATCAGAATCAAGTGATTTTTTTTCTCTCAAATAAAGACAAATATAAAATACACTGTACAGATTCCTGTAGCCTTGGCTACAAGATATTCAAGCACACTTAACTTCTTATTTCCACCTATGCTCAAACTCAATTGCAAAAATCACAAAAGAGTAAACAAGAGCTCCTCATACAAACATGGCATGCAGTTGTTTAACCTCACAGTGGACTCTACTTGAATGGCTTTAAGGGTTGACCTTTGCCTTGGTCTAAGCCTCCACAGAATTAACTTTAAATTTGCAAGACATTTGCAAGGGCACTTGTCCCAAAATTTCAGGACTGTCTGAGTCCCATCTCTTGAGGCAGCAAAATGCTTAGACTTCTGCTTCAGTCTGAGTCCTTAGCTAATATTTCACTTTGAAGCAGGCACGCAGTTTCTTTGCTGATCTCAGGTTATACAAAGTGATGGTCTAGAAAAAGTGATACTTCTATACTATCTTGTTCAGTGGGAAGGGCAGATACAGCTTCAATACCTCAGTGAGCAGCTCCCCCAGAGCACCTGGAAATGCCTGGGCTGGATTTAGCTGGTATAGCACTGGAGCTGTCATTCACTGCAAAATCCTACATCAAGCCGAAGTTCTGCAAACCCAGAATTTGTGATGTGGAGTCGTGGTTTGCACTGCATCTGCGTCTTTCACTGGAATATAGTTGGTTTCCCACTTTTTCTCTGGAAGTGGGAAGGTCACTAGCTAGAATCAGTAAAGGCTCAAATACAAGGAAACTTTGCAGAGCCTGTAGGAGTTGAGTACACTCTGCAAAAATTACAGTCATTTATCTTCGTTAACAGTGCTGAGGATGTTGCACAAACTTGTAGGAAATTTCCATCCAGGGCAGAGAACAGCACTCCTCCCACCACCTTGTGTTTTTATTGTAGCTCTTGCACGACACAAACTGTTACAAAATGACCCAGAGCTGCATCCCAGCACAGCAGCCAAAGGGATTGATGCCTCTTGTAACTACAGCTCCCCGGGCCCTCTTACAAGGTGAAGGTCAACGCAAAGAGTGAACCAGCTCGTATCTGTTATATTTTACAATCTAGTTAAAAAACACTTGAAAGCCACTACAAAAGTTTGAACATTATTTTATGGGTTTATGATTTCTCAAGCTAATTTCAAAAGAGAAGGGGATGAAGGGCAAGGGAGTAGCTGACTCAGTTTTTGATTTTTGAACTCTCACAAATAGCAGTATGCTTTCCAAGGATTTTGATCCCTATTCCACCATCAAAATAAAACACCCACATTTTTGAAACTGCTCCATCACCACCCTAAGGTATGTTCTTTGAAAACATAGAAAAATGGTGCATTCCACTTGTTTTGCTAGATATAGAGAATGAGTCTGAACACTTTGGTTTTAACCAACCAGATGGGAACTGGGCATTCTGGAATATATTAAAAAAACATTTTCACGTAGGTTCAGCTGGGATTTTTGTTATCATTTCTGTGCTTCTCCCATTACCTAGAGAAACTGAAAATGTGAAGAGAAAGATACTTTCAGTCTGTGAAGGCCAAAACCTTACTGGCAGAATTACTCGTTTGGGAGACTTTGCTGTCTTGGAAGCAATTGTGATTGTTTGGTATGACTCTAAGGCCACACGTCATTGTGGCGAACATAGTCAAATGATGGGGGTTTGTTTTCCTTTGCATCGAGAACTGATTTATCTCTGAGCTGTTTGCGTTTATTTTTCTGGAAATTTGCTAACGTATAACCCACGAAGCTGGTACATGCTGTTATTCAAATAATTCTTATTTTAAAGTGCTTCCTCCACTTTTAAGTGGCATCCACTTCATGTATTAGCAGATTCCTGTTCTGTTGGATCTACTCCCCTTATATTAACACTCTGCTCTGTTCCAATAAGGATTCATTGGTATCCTATGCAGATAGTTTAAATTATTTTAATGGTGGCAGGCGTGAGGCAGTATTAACTTTCTCACAATTGGGTGAATTTTTTCATAAAAGTTGAAATAACTTGCCAAAGCAGCTCTATTAAGCACACGGGCAAACATGAAAGCAGCTCAGTTCAACCAGGGATGAAAAAGAGGTCTTGGTGCAGCACTTCTAGTAGGAAATACCAACTGCATATATCAGGACAAAGCCTGCAGTTTCTGGATCCACTTTCTCCTACTTGTGGGAAAGGCTCCCACCCCCTGGTAACAGCATTGCTTTCATTCCTGATCAGAACTGAGATGGGCAGGCAGTGCTCATCCCTTGCATAGCATCTGGCCCCAGTGGGCCAAGAACATGCCACTTCAAATTAGATGCAGGTAATATAACCCTGAAGGTCAGGTTCACTAGACCTCCACAAGTGACGTAGATATCTGCCTGACTGAACTGATGCCCTAGGAATACATCACAGATGACAGCTGCTGATTCTTGGTGAATGGAAAAGTGTCTTTCCTTGGACTGTGATTGCCAGTCCCACACACAGATCTGCCTTCCACCCACTGCCTCTATGTTGCTTTCTTGTCCACTTTTTCTCAGACATCATCAGTCTCTTCAAGATATCTGGCATCTCTAGAAAGGGCAGGATTGTTTCACCCTTGACAGCCTGCCTGGTGGGAGAGAGGAAGTTGTGGGAGGTCTGTATGGGAGTGGTACAGCAAGTCCATTGTCTCTGTGTCATTGTGCTTTAGGATTTCTGAAGGGCACCCAAAGGGGGTTTTCCCTGCCTAATGCATAGTCCTCCTAATTTAGGAAGTGAAACTTCTTACTACACCCTTATGTTGGAGGATTTCAAACCTGGAGGAGGAGCTGCGCTGATTCAATGCAAGCTTGAGAAAAAATCCTACCAGATAACAATGGTAGGACTCTCCTTTGCACCTTTCTTAATTAAAGCACTAGACTAATGTGGTGGAAAATTGGATTATGTTCTGGGTCTCCACTAGTTTACTTTGGTACCTATAATCAAGTACTTCAAAAGAAATTTATGAAGGAATACAGCTCTCCCAACTGCCTTCCATCTGGAAATGGAGCTAATCATGTATACCTTCTACTAGGTTTTTTGCCAGACTTTCAGAATACAGATTGAGGCATGCTTTAGGTTTAAGTAGCTCCCAGAATTACTTGAACCTGATTTTTGGCTGAGGCCTTGCATTTTTAGTAGTGCAAATTAGTAATTTATCTCAATTTCAAGATTTTTTAAGACAGTGAAGGTCTGTGAAAAAAATAAGGAGATAGTCCTGCGCTCCTTACCCTTACCTTCCTGTCCCCAGCTGTTTGTTGGCATCTTTTACCAACCCTAGTGCCTATGCACATATGAGCAGGCAGGTCAGGGATCTGATCTGCCTCAAAAGTTAGAACTTACAGTCTCCCAGAATAGTTTTTCAGGGTTGGTTCTTTGTCACATTACTTTACTTGTTGTCAACACAAGGAGGGGACCAAAAACAGAAGCAGAAGGGCAATACAACCTTTTCAGAAACAGATTGCTGGATATCAGACTTAATTTTCACAAATAGAATAACTTCAAATTCCTTCATGCCAACGAACATAAATAATTCCTGCTATGGAAAACCCATTTGTTTTCTTTGATTATTTCATACACAAACTGCATCAATGTGAATTGGTCACACTGGTTATAGTTTTAGACCCCACTTTGAGCAATAGGAGTGTGTTCTTTTTGCTGTCGCGGTGCAGACCTTGGATTACCCAAAACTGTATCTCCTCAAACTCATATCACTTTTTCAGCATGTGCTTGGAAAAGAAAGTTGCATTGTCATACTCCTAAACACAGCATAGTAATCTGCCCCACAGTTCCTAAGTAGAAGCAAAGTATAAGATTCTACTGGCTGACAGAGATTATCTTCTGTTTTCTGTTTCAGGGAAAAAAAATGAGCAAAAATAAAGGTCATCTGTGTTTATATTAACTATACAAGAGTTCTACTATGTTTCGTAACAAACTTGGGTCATTATTTATCCACTTGTCCTTTGCATCACAACTTTCAACTCTGGGTTTGCTTACCATGATCTTTCTAAAATCCGTAAACAGTGAGGGAGAAGTATTTCTACTTTTCTAAATAGAGCATTAGGTCATTTTATTATCAGAGAAATATAACACTGCCCATCTGTTGTTGTTGCACATGTGGAACAGAAGGCAGCCTCCTCCTAACCATTAATTATTTTGAGGAAGTCAATGCAGCAACTTTGCCATAAGGGCCCAGTTTCATTTCTGTTCTTCGTGGTAGCTTTCCCCACAGCCATCCGTGAGGTGTGGGTAGTGCTGTTCTAAGATTACACCCATTCACGCAAATCCCCAGCTAGCAACACACTCTTGGTACAACTTGCTTCGATTGTTTAAATTTTGTAATTGGAGCAAAGGTAGAGTTTAGTTTTTGCTGAGGACTTTAATTCATCTCTCAGTTCAAAATCAAGTTTGCATCTTCCTTGAAACCTCTGGAAAAGGTGAAATTCTTGTCTTCCTAACCCTGGAATATCATTATCTGTTAGATCACTATACTGCTTCCTGCAGCAAGATGTCTCTCTTGTTACTCTCATATACCATAATATACAGGAGATCAGTAATGAGAAATAGTAATTAACTAGATCCCAAAATCATACGTCCCTTTGTGGTTCACTGAAAACATATTCTTCCATGTCAAAAAGTGAAGAAAATGTTGAGGTAAACAGGTTCAGTCATAAAGTAAACAGAAATCCACTGTGGCTAGAAGCAACTCTCAGCAGGCATTGTATTTCTACAAAGCATCAAAGTATCTGTGCAGTGCTTAGCAAAGTTTGCTAGTTCTTGCAAGTGCTACAGTAGTGCAGAAACAGAAGATGTTATTTTATACAGATAAATACAACTAAGGAGGTATCAAGTGTTTTTGTCCCCTCTTGAGTTTAGGTAAAAGAGCAACTACATGTGAACTTACTGCAACCTCATATGAAGTGACCTTTTATATACGATTCTTCCCAGTACCCACCATCTCCCCTTTGCTGTACTAGCTTCTTCAGGCACATCTTGTGCCCTGAGGAATCATCACCTCCACCACATGAATAACTTGCTGCGTTTGTCTGTCTAAGCATCATGAAGACTTATACTGAAAATTTCCAGCAAAATTAAATTATCAGATTACTCTACTGAAAGTGTAAAATAAGACACAGCTTGGGGTACCACTTGAGTGTCTGTGGGGTCTCTTTTTTTGTCAGGATGCCTCAGAGAACATTATACTCTGCAACACACTGAGGCTAGCCTGGATCATGGAATTTTCTGGGATGGTTGTGCTGGAGTGGAGGCTGATATTTTGGTTTAGTTTGAGGAGAGATTTGCCAGGGATTCTCTCTGGCAAAACTGTGATCTTCTAGGAAATTGTGATGTTTAAGAAGTCCCAAACCTCTTTTAGGTGTCCTCTAAGAAATTTTTCAGCAGGAAGTATCAGCATGGAAAAGAAAGACTGAAAAATATTTGATGGGCCAGCAGCATTCCCCAGACAACATTATAAGAAAGCTTGTAATAGAATGACTATTCCATTATTATACATTATTTAAAAAGGAATGTAGACCCAAGTAGACCAGTTGGATTAGGGTAATTTTTCTTTAAAGATCAGCTGGATGGGAATATTCCAGGTTTATATCAAAATATCTATTCGATGTATGTAGGTGAACCTACATCAGGACATAGCTTTGTACATTTTCATGCAGTAAGGACAACTTCCTCTATTGCTTTATACAAATAAATCACATGCATGATCAATACAACAAATAAGGTACTTGAAACAAGCAAAAGAAGTTTAGAAGACAGCACTCACTGGGAAGCTACACAGATCCTCTCATGAAGAAATGAAGGGGACAGAAATGGGAAGACAGGTGATTTCAGAATTGCTCTATAGTTGAGAAGTATTCTTTTCTCCTGGGAAAAGAATGCATCATCTTCCTCTTGCTGCAAAAGGAGGAATATGCTCTTAGCTTGAGGAAAATGAGAACTACAATGAGACTCAGCCCTGTACAAATACCTTAGACAGATTAGCCTGGGTTGACCCCTGCTCATACTGCCTGATGCTCATCTACTGTGATTAAAATCCAAACTAGAGGCTAGTTTAATCCATATGCACCCTTCCATGACACCACTGATGTACATGCTTTAAGAACCCTATCCTAATCACTGAGAATTTTATGAGCAGGATCTGGCCAAAACCGAATTTTCCTGGGAAAACAATTTTCTTTTTTGGGGTCTTACTGTAGGTAACTCTTTTGTCCCTGTATGTATAAATAATTTTCAATGTGAAGACTGCCTGAGTTGTTTCAATGTCCTGGAGAAGAATGATTCTTTTCTTTTTTTTTTTTTTTTTTTAATTTATGTAATTTCTAATGACCCATAACAGTTTCCATGGGCTTGGATGACTTTTAATGTATTAAAAAAAGATAGTAATGTACAAATAAAATGCAAGTTCAGGCTAAATTTTTTGTTTTCTTTTGTCTTGATGTGTGTGCATGTGGCTGTGATTAAGGCTTCGCATGAACCAGAATGCAGGTTAGATGACTTCTAAGTGTGTTAGTACTGTAAAATATATTCTCAGTTCTCAGTTATAATCCCCCATAAGCAATGGCTGCATATTTCATGTAGCAGCAAGGACAACCATAAAATATGTGCTATATTCAGACAGTGCATTACCTTAAACTAGATGCCATTGCAAACACAATTAATGTCTCCTTCTTCTACTCCCTGTCTCAGATTGGTGTGTCTTTCATCCAAACAGCTTGTTACATTTTACAGAAGTTCTTTAGCCTAAATCCTAGCTCCACCTTATTCACCTGGGGAGTGTAGGCTGTGCATGTTTTCATACCAATCATACAATACAATTTAATGGAAGTTTAGCCCTGAGATCTTTGGTGGGTATCTTAAATGTTATATTTTCTCTTACCTATGTAGCTAACAATAATTTTTGTGTGAGATACACTGGACGTATCTCTGTCGGTTTCACAAAGGCCAGCTTGCCTCTAGAATGCTCCTCCCAAAAAAGTCTGGGCAGAGGAACCGACTAATCCTACCATGATTTTCCTCCAGGAGATGTTTGTGCTTAACCCTACCCTCTTCTAAACCCCCATTACACAGCTCTGTATCAGCAGCAGCACTACTTCCAAAAATGGGAGTACTGCTAAAGGCAAGGCAAAGTTTTTCCAGCAATCTTACATTTCTAATCTTCTAAGGGGGCTTTATGAAACATGTAGTAACTATATAATAAAATATCTGTAAAGTAATAGAGCAGTAGTAAAGTAAATTGGAGTAGGAATGAGCTAGGTTTTTGCAGGTAAGCAAAGAGACTATAAAATAGGAGGAAATAGAATGAAGGTCACCATTTTTTTATCGGAAATCTAGTCCAGAGCTCCAAATCCATTTTCACAAGGACAAAAATATATGTGTGACACGTGAGGAAATGAACTCTTCAGGGTGTGCTTTGGGAGTGCTCTAGGACAGAGGCATTTTGGAAAGAGGTGATAATGGCCTTAAAAGGGCAGTGATGAGATTGTGGAACTCCTGTGTGTGGGTTCTGGAAAAAAGATATATTTGAAAATCAAAGAGCTCTTGGAAAATGTGAGCAGCTAAGCTAATTGTAGACACTTGGAAAATGGAAAGATGATGCCTTTTTTTCTTTATTTTTAAATAGGAGCTTTTGTAATCTGGCTTCTGTTCAAAGCACAAGGAAATATGTCTTGATTTCTGTGTCTGTTGTGTGCACTCTTCACAATCACAACCTGCAAAGCTAAAATAAAGAAAATCACTGGAAGGTAAAACGAAAATATGCCAAAATACTGCTTATCAGTCATTAGGAAGTGGCTTTTTTTGTGGATGGGTCCATACTGCTATTTCTATTTTTATCCATCCATCAAACAGAAGCTTAGGAAATACTCATGTATCTAACAGACAAAGATATCAGCTAGTAAACTTAAGTTGTAACTTCAAATTGTAGTAATTAAAATAATATAAATTATGGGGAAACTGCCAAAAGATGGCTTCAGAGTCCATTACCAGCTCCAGTAGACCCACGGTAGACAACGCTTTATGCTGATTTGATGTATGCAATGCCTGGTGTCATTTTAACTGAGGTTATAGCATTTCTATTATATATCTGACCAGATTCCATCTGAAATCCAGACTTCTTGTTCCAGTCAACACTCATCATCTGGAAGTAGTAACTCTGTGAAAATGGTGCTATATGGTAGTGTTTCAGAGACAGTTCTTTATCTGAATCAACGCATGAATAATTTCTTTGTTTCATGTTTTGTTTCAAGGAATCAAGAAGAACCTAAAAGACTCTGAACTTGCTATGAAATATCTCCATACTATTGGTCACTAAGATCTACTGCAAGACCCATTCTTTTTATCTAAGGCTGATGAAGAACTAGACAGAGGGTTTAAATTGAAAACAGAAATTTGTATGCTTCTTCTCTGCAGTTGTGGCAAAGTTTTTTTCCAGCTCTCATTGTTTTTCTATTATGTTTATTGCAGGACAGCCCTTCTGTTGATAACAGTGCCAGTTTTGTCTTAAACAGTGATGTGGTTATCTGTTGCACTTGTGTTTGGTGAAAATTAATGATATCCTAAAGTGAATCTTGCTTTATACTGCACTTATATTTGCTACTTAATGCTGGAAAGCATGATTCATAAGTTGTAGACCTGAAATCCTCTTTGAAAGGAAAGCACAATCTTGCATAGACAGTTTTCTTTGGTTGGTATAGCATCTTCCTGTGATCTGTGGGACTCACATCTCGTTATGTCCTTTGGCAGGCAGGAGCTGTTCTGATACATAATGGACTTCAATTTCGTGCCAGAAGCAAACAGTAGACAGCAACAGGGAGAAGGCTCTAGAAAGTAACACAGTGCTGTCCAGAATCTTACCTGCTTTACCTGTCCAGAAAGAGCTATCACACACAAAGTCTTTATCACCACTGTCTTTCCTGAGCTTTAGCAGCTCTTGAGACACTTAGTAAAAACACCACAATATACTGAAAAAGCCAGAAGAAATCTACAACACTGAGTCTAGAACTGATTTCTTGAATCACATTTGAAAACTGTAGTTTAGTCAGCAGAAGATCTCGGTACACAAGCCATATCCTTGTCTTTTTCTTCCTTCGTTTAGGCCAACAATTAATCATGGCACAAGGGGTAAATGAGTGGGGGATTTCAGTGTAAACTGTGCTGGTGGACTGGTAAACATTTCTGGTATTGTTGCAAATAACCAACACAAGTGTAAGGAATGGAAGTTTAGCTTTAGGCCTGTATGTTTACCATTACGATTTTAAACTGTTTATAAGAAGAAGAGTGCTTTAAATGTTCCTGAGGAGGTGGGCAAAACCACAGGGCTGCTAAGGGTTTAACTGAGATAAAGTGTTTGCCTTAAGATTCAGAGAAACGTGGTCATTTTGCAGGCATGGTTTGTCATTTAAAACATTGCTGTTGACATTGTGTTGTGACACCATCCTAAAACATTTATGGTAACTCCAGAAATGAGGTGTATTAGGAGCTAGAAGGCAACATCTGGTTTCTTCCTTATCACTGTGTCCTCAAACAGCTAATTCAGAGTTTTCCATGTAAAATAACAGTGAAATCTCATCAACATCCCTCCACCCTCTTCCCCCCCCCCACCCTCTCCACCCCCCTATTTTTATTGGAGATGTTAAGACGTGGATTTAAGTGTCTTTCAATGCAGCCCTAGATCCAGGATGCATAGCAGTAGGTGAAAGTGTCTGTTCATGGTGAGCAATATAAAGTTGACTGGAGTTTTCCACTACGTAAGCCACTGGATAAAAGTAAGGTGGATCTGGGTGCTGTTTTCCTGAATGCTGGAAACCGGATGTGCCACCTCCTACATGTCTGCCAAGAGACCTGGTCTGGCAGCTGCCTTCCATGTTGGGTACCTTGGAGTCCATAGCTCAAATTCTTCCTCTGCATGACAGGGGACAAAACAGCTCTTATCACCATCAAGAGTTCTCCAAGAGATCAGGAACATGTTCTGGTTTGAGATTATTTTCTATCCTGTTTAATCCTGCAGAGTAAACTAGGAATCTCTAACTGGATTATACAGTGCTGGTATGGGACAGCAAAGACCTTGGTTCCAGTCAGTGTTCCAAGGTATTTTTAAACATCCTGTGAGGTTTGGCACCCTGACTTAGGATTTGTAAACATGTGATGATGGCAAGTCAGAAACCAAGCTTTGCTGCCAAAACAGGTGGGGAAGGACATTAGAAAGACGAAGTTCCTCACCTTGGTGAAAGGAATCTTCACAGTTCTGGTCAACCTCCACTCAGCAGCAGTCCACAGTAGCCTGCTGTTACCTGAGGAGGAGCTTTCACCTTGAGACCATACAGCAGAAAAGGACAAATACTTAGCTTGTGACTAAGACAGCCTGAAGTTAAAAAAAAATAGAATGAAAATAATTTTTTGTTGTTGTTGTTTTTATTTGGTAAAACTGAGTGCTCCAAAAGTGCATTTCAGGCTGACATCTGAGTTTATTAGCAAGAGGAACACAAGGACGAATGTAAACAAGACAGCTGTCTTCACCTGGGAACGCTCTCTCACTTATTAACATGCTGATCTGATTGCTTTTTTTGTTAGGATGGTACAAAGAAGGCTATTTCACCATGGTAAACTTCTACAGCACTGAACTGCCAACAAATTACATGTCTATTTGAACAATCTTTAATTTCAATAAAACAGACCAACTATGAAGGAAAAGGCCACCATCCTTATCCCATGTCATTGGTTTTGCTCTTTAACCTTGTCTTCTCCACAGCTAGATCCGATGCCTGTCTTTTTCTGCATGTACTACTCAGAAGGGACCACGTAATTGTGTGTGACTTTCATGTGCGAGTGGGTGTAGCCTCTCTCACGCTGCCCTGAAATCAGCCCTCACCAGCTGGTGTTTTGCTGTCAGCAAACGTCTTTCTGGATTGCACTACTGAAGAGTCTGCAGTCTTCACTGTATTCATCCTTCCTTTGTCCCTGAGCCTCAAACACATTTTAGAGAGTTATTTCCCAAGCTTTTGACCAGTATCCAACCCATTAAACTTCCTAAGTATCGCAGATGCTCTGTTACTGAAGCAGTATGTAGGAAAATATATTCCATGTCATGGAGCATCTCCCATGAAATGAGGAAAACGTTGATAAACTGGAGAAGGAAGATGCCCTTAACATAAATGATTTGAGGTAGACATGACCTCTGCCAAGTTCCTGGAGGAATTCCTCTGATTTAGAAACTCTGTCAATGAGGGCCCTCTAAACAACCCAAAGCTTGCTCGGGACCATCTTGGATGGAAAATATAGTTTAGTCTGTATCACACAGATGCTTTTCAAGTCATTATAAATTATTTTAATGTAGGAGTAGTCCTTCAAGACCATGCTACGTGGGTCAGTATTTAGACTGAGCAGTTAGATTTTACTTTTCAACTCTTGACTCCAGCTTTGGTAGTAATGGAGTGTTTTCTAGCTGCTGTAAATGTGGGGGGTTATTTGATTTGCCAAGCTTACTTTAGCTGATGAGCTGATGAGGAAGAACTATCAGTGCAGTTATAAACAATCCGTCATAAACATATAGCTAACGTCTACCTAGAACACAGACCGCAGACCTGGAAACACTGCTGAGATCATAGCCAGACCCATAGCAATATGATTGCAAGAAAAAGACAATTAATTACTGACTGAGAGGTTCAGTTAGCAGTAATAAAACATGCCTCTTTATATAGCAAAATACCAGCTTAATTATCTCTGATATAAAGGACAGTTGTATGTGTCTAATGGCCTCTGATCCTTCCTGGAGGGAAAGACAGTTTATTGTTTGCTCATTCCAATTATCTGTTGAAATAACCTGGAATCATCAATTCTGTTCTTACTTTCCTTTCTTTCTCTTGAAATTAAAAATAATTTAAAAAATCTACTTGTCCAGACATTTATATATGAAGTTTTGCTGAAGAAAAACATATTCTAGTTTAGAAAATTCGTATCCTAAAATTCATAACTCTAAAAAGACACGTATCAATTTATGTATAAATTTACATTTATATACAAATATATCTGTGTATGTACATATAAAAGTACAAAGTAACATATACATACATGCAATATATGTGCTTTTATACACACACACTCTCACGTGTGCATCCACATTACCACTCTGATAGTCATAGTAGTCATTCTCTGAGAAAAATCACATGAAGAACTTTCAAACTGGCAGTCATCTTTAAAAATACTCTCTTCTCAGAGTACAGTGGTACACTAGCGGAAGGATGGACTCAGCTCATTTTGTGAATGAGCTTTGGTCTCAAACTCCTCATGGTGAGAATTTGCCTGTATGATCTCTCCATTGTCTTACCAATAAAGCCTGCAAAAATAAAAAGTTTATCAACAGCACTGCATTGAACCTGCAGGTGAGCCCATGCCAAGGGCAGGGAATATTAGAGGATCTGAGTTTATTTTAGACTGTGGATCACAAAAAGAAAGCAGAATACCTGGAAGATCTCTTAAAAAAAAAAAAAAAAAAAAAAAAAAAAAGATAATGTAAAATATTATGGAATAGAGTCAGACATTGATGCATAAGCCCATGGAGTACGTATGAGGTTAGTAAGTTTGAGCTTACAGAGAAAGAAAAGTGGGAGGGACCCAATGAAAATCAAGAGAGACAAATGCAGATCCCTGCACTTGGGGAGGAACAATCCCAGGCACCAGCACAGGCTGGGGGAGACCTGCTGGAAAGCAGCTCTGTGGAGAAGGACTTGGGGGTCCTGGTGGACAATACGCTGTCCATGAGCCAGCAGTGTGTCCTGGGGGCCAGGAAGGCCAATGGGATCTTGGAGTGCATTAGGAAGAGCATTGCCTGCTGGTCAAGGGAGGTGATCCTGGCCCTCTGCTCAGCCCTGGTGAGGCACATCTGGAGTGCTGTGTCCAGTGCTGGGCTCCTCAGGACAAGAGAGATGTGGAGGTCCTAGAGTGGTTGCAGAGGAGGACTATGAAGGTGATTGGGACTGTATTTGTGTATGAAGCTTCACTTGTGTATAAGCTTCACTTATGAAGAAAAGCTGAGGGAGCTGGGCCTGTTCAACCTTAAGAAGAGATGTCTGAGAGGGGACCTTATCTATGCATACAAGTATCTGAAGAGAGAGTGTTGAGACAATGGAGCCAGCCTCATTTCGGTGGTCTTCAGCAACAGGGCCAGTGGGCATAAACTGAAACACAAGAACTTCTATATGAAGATGAGGAAAATCTTTATTTTGAGAGTGATAGAGCACTGGAACAGACTGATCAGAAAATTTGAGGAGTCTCTTCTTCTGCAGATGCTCAAAACCCTGGATACAACCCTGAGCAGTCTGCTTAGATGAACTGGCTCTAGCAGGGGGATTAGACTAGACATCTACAGAGACCCCTTCCAACCCCAGCCATTCCGTGACTTTGTGATTCTGGTGGATTACTGTACTGTAATCATTCCGCAGTCTTGCCTCAATAATGAGGAATGACTCAGCACAGTTTTTCTCCAAGCATATATTACGTGTGGAATTCCTCATAATATAGACTTCAGTTTCTTAGCCTTTAGCATGCACCAGGGACAAGCAGTGAAACCTAGCAAACCCCACTTCAGAATACAAGTTCATACTTGGACACCTGGTTCTTGATTCAGGAAGATGTTTAACACTTCCTAACTCTTGCTGATTTCTAAGAAATTAATTCTTGCAAGTTAGAATGTGTATCTGCAAGTACTTTGAAGAATCCATTAATAACAGCTTATGTTCTCATCACACATCCCCTGTTCAGGTTAATCACATTTATGAAGTTCATTAGAAATATAAAATTACTCATTGATCAAACAGCCATGAAAAATCAAACATATTTAAAACATAAATTGCATTTGTGGAAATTGTTATGTGCCAGTGGCCATTCTGTTCAGAATTGCTAAAACTCATACCATAATTTACTCATCGTAAATTATTCACTCGTTTGTAATAAACAAGTAGTTTTCACCACAAATCTTGGACTGTTCTTCTAAAGGAAAGAGATATAAACTGAAAATTGGAAGGATTCTGGTAAATGGCTGTTGAGGCACTGTTTTCTGTGTCATCCAGGTCTGAAGCTGAATATTTTGAAGACATTTTATTAGATACTAAAAACAAATAATAAAAGACTGAATTGACTCTAAACCAGAGTTCAGTTAGGTAAAATGGGAGCTGTGTCAACCCTACATCAAAGAGCAGAATATATTCAAAAGACTGTTCAGGTAAAGGTCTGGAGTAACTGGGAAATCAAATTTATTATAATATTAGGACTGTAAAAATAGTGGTTAATTTATGCCCTATAAACATCTAAGTATTTGCATCCTAAAACTGGGTAGTAATGGATCCTGTCTGGGTCCATATATACAGTCATTAGAAAGTTCCATTGTTTCTGAGGAATGATGGTAATGGAATGATAAAGGGACATTAAAAAAGAAAGAGAAAGACATATTACCCGTAAGAACCAAAACAGAACATGGCAAATGGTACAGAATGGTCTTATTGCAGGTGTGTGGCAGTCATACTTCACTCTTCAGGAGGTACCCAACACAACTTGATTGTCTTCCACCGCTGGAGACACTCTAGAGATACTGCATCTCTGGGGACACTGCTCCCTTAGTGGGGCCAAGCCTTAAGAAATCAATTTATATTAGTTGGTGGTAGTCTTGATAGGATAAATCTTGTTAAAGTTAGTCCCTTCCTTTGCCTTCTTTCAGCACTCTTTTCTCTGAAACATATAAGACATCCCTGGGGACCTAAAGAGAAGCAAAAGACATCCCTGGGAAGTAAATGGAACAAAAGACAGACAAACCAGTCACATCTTTGATAGCATGAGGATGAGCCTAAATGCTAAGTTTTTAGATACACAATACTGTAGAGTATAAAGTTGTGGGAGCCGCTATCTATGCAGTGTGAAAATGAGGAGAGAACCCAGGCACAGGGCAAGACCTTGTGATGGTTATCCTCAAAGAAATCTATTTCTTGAAGTTCATTTGACTATCCTTGTCAACGTATACAAAAATGGGCTTTTTTCAGTTTAAGAATGAAATTAAATAATGCTCTACACTACATGGGGCTCTAGGCTTAGATCCTCAAAGATATTTGTCTTTGTAAATCTGGTGCCTGCATAGTGAATTCGCACTTTACACTTTGGATTAGAAATGCCCTCAGTTGCTTTGTTCAGGCACTCTTTTGAGTCAGCTGTTCAGGTGGAGGTGTCCTCATCACCCCAATGGAAGCTGCCACTTCTGGAATTCTGCTGGCAGAAAGGTTTTCTGATATGCTGTAGGCAAAAACAGCTGGCATAATACAAACCTAAGCCACGTAGTTTACACATGTAAACCAGCCTGGATGGTTTTCTTTGAGGTGGTGTTAAGCACCTTGGGGATGTTAACATCATCGTCTGGCTCAGCTCAGTGCAGTGCCAGAATCTGTCTGTGGCTGTAAGGCATGGCACCAGCACCATCACACTGACTGCAATGACTTAGCCTGCAGCTGGCCTTCAAGATCCAAACTGGAATAATGTGCAAGCAGAGCTGACACCTTAAAAATGTTGAAAGAGAACCTAGAAAAAAGTAATCTATAATATGACAGCTGAGACAGGAAAAACAAAAACTCTGTTGAAACAGGGGAGAGTCTTCTATTATTTCAGCTTTGTTTACTCTTACATTATGGTAAGAATACGGTCTTGCCTATTTTGGAAACACCATTCTGGGGACCATGGTATGCTTTTCTTCTCACAGGGCAGCTAGGTGTCCCAGGAGATTTGCAGTAGACCTTTTCCCATTCCTGACTCAGGCAGGCTCCCTTCCTCATAAGATTATAACTGTTCATAACATGAGGAGAAGTTTTGCTCAAGAGATTTGACAGACTGTGTCTACAAGACACTGACAGCATGAAATTCACAGTGTAACAGGCAGAGCACAGAATCATGCAGAGGGTATGTGAATGTGTCTGCAGCAGGGCTAGTTAGAAGAAAAATTAGTTTACATCAGGACCCACTCACAAACAGACTGCACAGAGCTCTATTTGCAGGTTGGCCATCTCCTGGGCCAAAATGGTGGTGATTTGGATCCTCACCCCTACCTAACTTCAACATTGGTATTTGATTTTTTTGTGCTTTTTAAAGACTAGTTCATGCTAAAATTGAAAAATAAGTGTGCTTTTTGGGTGTAATTTTCAGAGGTCAAAACTGGAAATTCAAAACTCTGGAAGACAATAAATGCAGAGTTTTCACAGCCACCAGATAAAATACCCATTTCAGTGGAAGCTAGGCAGTATTACCCATATTTTAATTTAGAGTAATGTAACACAAAAGCAAAATACAGCCAGAAAACAAAGGAGTCAAAGATCCAGAAGCAACTTAGCTACAGCAATCATCCACTCCCTAAATTTTAGTAAACTGTAGCCTCAAAGTAGCATTTGTCTTTTCTGTCAATAGCTTTTTTCTAGGTATCTATATATAGCCACCTCCAAGGCGTCACGATTCAAAAATGAATGGAAAATCATGTCTCTTCATTGTCAACAGGAACCACATGGGGTAAAAGAAGTTGATGTTTCTCAACAGCTAGCTCCCCATTAATCCAAGTCCCCAGGTATTCCAGCCTTGTTGGCAAAGGCAGCCAGTTTCCATATGGATTGTGACAGACAAACACACTGCTGAATCAGACACCTCTGCCATCCATCCCCTGCAGATACAGATATGATCTGCCCACAGCAAGTGTGCTGAAACACTCCCAATGTACCTGGCCTCACAGTCAACAGGCACCCCACAGACTGAGGAGGGCTGCTGAGTCCTTGGGTTGGGAACCTGCTATTCCCATCCTATGGGATGCTAAAAGCCTAATATATTGCTATCTATTCAGCTTCAGTACACAACCACCTTTAGACAGTGTGACTCATCAGTGATCTGCTGTGACTTCTGACCAAATTCTATTTTGTGTCCTTTTACTTAAAAAAATAACTTCTCAACTTTGAAGACTGATTTGATTTCTCGAAACTACAATATTGATTTTTTTTTCTTTGCCCTTCTGCTTATATTTGCTGTTATAATGGACGGGCAATGTAAAAGTGATAGTTAGAGCAGGTACTGAACTAAAAGACAGTGAAATAGAACTGACTCCATAGCACCTTCCAGCCTTTCCTATAATCACAAATACACCTGATTGTCTGTAAAGAGCTTGTTGCCTTTTTGTTTTTTTAATCTGGTTGCTCTTGGGGCTCTGGGCCATCAAATAACATGGTGCAAAAGTATCAGGCACAAAACCTGAAGGTGAATCATAGATAGGTCTTATTCTAATTTACAGTTAGCACTCCAAGTCTTGAGCTCTGGCATCTGTATTTGCAGCAAATCAAAATGTTACTGCTCCCAGCTGTCTGCCAGAAGATGTTACTCCCATGGTGGAGTGAGAGACACACAGGTGCCTACAACACAGCCCAGTATATTCCTCAGAGTGTTAATCAGGAGGGTGGAAGGCAGAGCATGATTATTCCTTAACCTACAGCAGATGAAACCACCAGAACTTATGATTCAAAGTCCAAGTAACCCAGCTGCACCTTGCAGATAGTGTGAAACGGCCTTCAAGGCTTCATACAATTACAGGAGCAGTGCTACTGTGCCTCAGTGAAAAGGAGATTCCTAATCCATTTAGAAATAACCCCAGCTTTATAGATTCAAAAGAAATCCAGCTATGCTGTGACTGAAACCGCTCAAGTCGTATAGTGAATTCATACCAAATTCATACCAAACGCATGAGGTGGTTGGAAGAATCTGGAGGAAAACCAACTGTTTTGAGTATTACAAAATTACAAGACACAACTGAACTGGATATATTTTTTTTAGAAGTTTCAAGTCTCTTGTGCATGTCTTCACTTTTTGAACAAAAACTTAAAATCAATTCTCCATAGATTTGCTGTGCTTTCAAGGTGCATTAAAAAAGGTTGCATGGCTTTCCTCTGAGTTTCTTGAAGCTTTTGTAACTATCTACCAGCTTGATGTCAGAAGACATTGCATGTATTCCTCTTTCTACAAAAGTGATTGACTACTTCAAGTGGATAATCGATTGGACAGATGACTTAGCAGTCAGCTGACCAGTCCAGTATCCATCTGATTGATGATTTTTCCCTTTCTTTCCTGGTAAAGTGAAGCAGATAAGTGTCTCTTTTGTTGCTGTGGGAGCTCCAAGGCCTAATGTAGCCTTTTAGTTAGGTAATTTCACCTTTGAGACAGGAAAAATGGGTCTTTGCAGTCAATGTGTACAGGTGCAAATGAAAGATAAAGACTTCACAAGGTGGGAAGCTGAATAAAGGCTGGAGGATAGATGGCTTGAATCAAATCAAATTCTCATTTTGGCTGACAGGCAAAGCACCCACAGGCCTTTCTGCTCCTGCAGCTCAGAATCACAGCATGAACAGAATCACTGAAGTCAGAAGAGACCTCTGAGATCATCAAATGCAGCTGTCAACCCCCACTACCACTGTAACCCCTAAACTACACCACGCAGCACCAGATTTAGACGCCTCTTGAACACCTCCAGGGATGGTGACTCCAGCACCTTTCCGTGCACTTAACATTGGAAAGGACAGCACCATCACCAATCTTTGGCAACGCTTGGGAAATCTTTGCTAGGAAGGGAAACGTCTAGAAACGTCATATTCATACTCACAGTTTCCTGCATACATCTCATATGGTTTGGGGATGCTGATCCCAAGCCTAATTGTCCATACAAACACCAGTTTGAAAACTGAGGCCTAAGGGACAACCAGAGACAGACTTTCAAAGTTCAGGGGGTCCTCTGTGACTGAATAGAGTCAGTGTCGGAGTACAGTGATAGCATGGCAGCTGGCACCTACGGAAGAACAGGACACATCTATGACAAGCTGCTGAATGGTGGAAAGATGCAGGCACCTTTTAGGAACAGTGCAACCATATTCTCCTTTTGTTATGGGTTAACTCTGTTTGGTTTTTAGTGAAAGAAAAATTTGGACTATTGACCTGCCAGGACATTGGATTTCTTTAGAAAAGCCAAGGACCTATCAAGGGCCAGTTCTTGACAACTGGCATGCGGTTTGACCACTGAGAAAACAGAATGTGACTTTTGGTAATACCCATATAAAAGTGAAGCTTTGTCCGACCCTTCCCTCTCTTTTCTCCCGGTGAGCCACCAGGGAACACCGTGGGCCGCGGCGGGGCCGGGTTAGACCCGCTCCGCCTTGGGTGGCCGGGTTGGGCCCGGCCGGGTCTCGGGGAGCCGCTGCTGCAGGGAGTGGCCCGGGCAGCCGAGCTCCTCTTCTCGCTGACTGAGCCCCTTTTCTCCCCGGCTGAGCTCCTCTTCTCCCCGGCTGCCGGGGGGGGAGAACGGGGGGCTCTGGCTCGGCAGGGCTGGCCCGTGCTGGAGGCCTTGGCAGAGGGGCCAGGCCATGGCCGGGCCGTGGAGCAGCCGGCAGCCAGGAAAAGGAGCTTGCATGCTCTGATGGCAGCCCCGAGCTGGGCTGTCTTGGATCAGATCGAGGGGTGGAAAAGAAGGCATCCACCAGCCTCCTCTAGAAGCATCGCTTTGAGGTCTTTGCAGCTGCAGCCAGGTGAGATCCCATGAGCACCGCAGGCCTGGGCGAGCTTTAACTCTTTCCTGGCAGCAAATGGAACTCGCGAAGCACTGCCCCTTCCCAGAACGAGAACAGACAAAGTGATTCAGCTATAAAGGGAGATAGCATGAAACTTCAAGTCAGTGAAGAGTGAGTGAAAACAGTATTTGGAACAAAGGAGAAGGAGTGGCCTAATTTGTCTGGACGTCTCTAGTAAACTAAAGGTAACGGACTGGTTTTTTTCTTGTGACATACGAATGCTGTTGGGGGGGATGTAAAGCTCTAGTTAAAAGTGATATGAAGCTCTTTGCTCCTAAAGAAAAGGAGATTTTTAGTTTTTGATATGAAGATGATTTTGGAAATAGAAGAGAATCTTTGTTTTATACTAGAAGAGCCATCCTTAAACAGTACCCCCAATAAGCAGATATGGCCCATGTGCAGTGTTGAGAAAGCTGCTATTGGGAAGGGCCTCACAAAGGCAGGTTTTCTGGGTGGCTGTCTTTGTGAGAGATGAGACCCACAAGACAACTTTTAAGTTGTTAGTGGAGAAATTCCATAGAAGTCTTTAAGAGAGACTCCTTTCCCAAAAGAACTAGTGAAAGATTATATATGAATGGTGAAACTGACTGAAAATTACAGGTTTTGTCTCTTTATGTTGTATGTAAGGAAGTAAACCATTAGTGGAGGTAGTGAGAATGCTTTGAAGCATTTCATTTTTTTCTTTCCCTCTTTCTTCTAGTGTGTGTTAATAAATCTTCTTTTCTTTAGGTTGAGCCTGTTTTGCCTTTTCTCCTAATCTTATTTTCACAATAAGAAAATGTTTAAACCCCTACATAATTTGGTGTTTCTGTCTGGTTTTGAATTAAAAATCATGACACCTTTATATTAAAATCACTTTTAAAAAGGTTGCCAAATATGACAGTCACAGGGTTCCTTGAACAACATTAAAAAGGGTATCCAGAAGCAAACCAGATTTCTGTGTGGTTAACACTGAGCTGGAAAAGAAGTTCATAATGAATTCCTCAGTATAAAGAACATGAAGGTTTTAATTTCTATGTGTTCTCTTTGCATTGTTGCAGGAGTGTGAAGAGGGTGTAAATATAATGTGAAACAAATAAAGCTACAATACGCTGTCAGGGTGATGCAAAAGGGTATCTTAGCAGAATAAATGGTTGCCTTGAGAGTTCATTATTGTACTTACAGTAGCAGTACAGGCAAAGGATTATAAATCATCCTGAGATGCAATTCTATTTTGGCTGAAGATGATTTAGCTTCCAGAAAAAGGCTTGATGGAAATCCAGGTAGCACAGCTCCAGTCCCATAACAGACTTTGTATCTGTCTTGTGCATTTCCAAGCAGGACATCCTCACTGAATGGCTCAAACACATCCCGAGTTCCATGGTTTCTTAGTTCAGATTAATACAGCAAGGAGCTCCCTTCCTATTGCAAAGGCAAAAAGAAGAAGCAAGGTCTACCCACTGAGGTTCAGCTTTGCTGGAGAGATGAACATGAAAATATGTTCCAATTAAAGGTACCCTTTTGGATGGTCTTTCAAAATTCTGCCTGCTGGCTCTTTTCTCTGCTTTCATTTTGATATGTCCTATGGTGGTATTAGGCCCACAAGACACTGACAGCTCTACATTTCATGTTCAGTGCTCTTAAATCATTTAGCCAGTTCAGGAGTCATCATGCTGTGGTGGATATGATTTTACCTTTCTCAGAGATACGTGATGAGGACAACCCGTAAAGAGCTTTGAGACCTGGAGTAGGAAAACAAAAATACTGCAAAAGCACTTTCAGAGTGTTTTCTTTATAACCACTTGTACATGTTTGGTTGTTGGATTGCTCCAGCCTTGTTTCCCATTATGGCTGATTCCCCCATCTGGATAGATCAGCAGGGGCTTTACCTCATATTCCTGGTGAAACAGGCTCCAGAGAAGAGTTAAGAAATGGAAACACTTTGAGTCCTTGGGACATGACATCATAAATCTCTTTTGCATCACTCAGTTCTCCCTGCTGGGCAGCAGCCATTCGCCTGCTGATCCCTAGGGAACAAGGGCACTGCTTTTTTCAAGAAAAACAGAGTGTCAATTGGACCCTCTTATGACAGGAAGCAAGATTTTAGATTTTTTTAATATTTTTTTATGTACTATTTTCCTCTTCCTGTTTTTAGAGAGTCGGAAGAAATGATTGAAAGCGAAGCCTAGAAACAGCTGGCTTCTCTTTTGGGTCACAGAATTATCCAAACTGTTTGCAAACTCAGGTCTGTAAAGCTAACAAATGGAGAGTCACTAAGTCCACCGTATACTTAAGGTTTCATTTGACGCCCACATGCTGAAACTACCTCACTTGCATCTGCTGATACAGAGAGATCCTTGCTGGAGTGAAATATCACCCTTGTACTGCTTGTTTGAACACGCTGATTTTCACTTCTGGAAGAATTTTCTTCAGCTTTGGGCACAGTGACATCTATGACTCTGTCTTCCACTTTCTTGAGCATGAGTGAAGTCATCTGTAAGTTCCCTTTACATGTTTCTAACATAGGTGTTATCTTTGTAAGAGACAGACCTAGCAGAGCAGGGCAGGTGGAAGAGAAAGCAAACACTATGGCTAGCTGTTTCCATAACCTCCAGCACTGCAGCTTACAGTCAACATAATCTTTGCCTCAGGGAAAAATAAATCCAGGAGGAGCAAAAGTATGCTTCATTCCAAAAAGAATTGGTGGGGGCTGTATGTGACTGCCTCACTCCTTCAGCTGCTCTTTATACCTGTGCATGGCGGAGCACAGTGAATGTTAAAATTAAGTACATTTAAGATTTATGTTCTATGCTGGAGGCTTCCACTGTAATGCCAGATTGGTTAGGCTGACTAAATGTTTTCAGACATCTTTACTTTTCTAATGCAATTTCTTCAACATGGTTATTTTAGCAGTATTACATTACTTGCACATCTACAGTATGGCAGCTCTCAAAGCCTATCCAAACCTATGCTGTTATGATCTAGGACTTGCAATGTGTGCAGGAGAATGTGGCAGAAATGCATCCCTCAGCTTCATTAAGATGTACCAATGATCCAAATGTTGCAGCTTATGGGGGATGAAGCTGTCCAGCAAAAACCTGCAACCTGGAAGACAACGCATAGCAGATGGATTTTAACAGTCACATGATCAGAGAAAAAAGACTACACAAATAAATTGAGCTTTAGAATGGCCTGGCCCCTGTGCAGGGGGGCCTATCCATATTTAATCCTTGTAGCAGCTTTGGTAAGAGTTTTTGTAAATGGAAGCACCAACATGGAAAAGCTTCTCCCTGGTGCACTTTCTGCAGTTAAGGAGTTTCTCAATCTGTTCTTCTTAGGTTTCATTTGTTAAACTAACAGTGTCTATCCATCAACAACTGCCATCTTAAAGAGAAATCCTCATAGGGAGAAGGAACTGTGCCTTTCTGGACTGTGTGACTATCACTTCCAACCACCACCAGATCAGCCAGGACATCAGTATTAAAAGGACTCCTCAATGGCATCTGAAGCAGTTCTTTCTGGTGAAACTAATGTTGGGGCAGGGTCTCAGAAAAGTTACCAGATGTCTTATACTAACATAAAACTAGATAAATGAAATGGGTACTTCTCCATTTCCAAACTTCACCTCTAAGTTGGAGAAGATTTTTTTATGTGCTCACTGCTTGTCATGCACTTGGCAGAGGTTTGGGGGTTTGTGTGTATGTCTTTTAATATATCCACTTAGCTCAAATACATTATTTGTAGTTTTGCTCCATCAAAATGATCATGGCCTAAACACATAAATTTCACTGTGAGACTGCTTGTAAAGACAATCAGGCAGTAACCTAGGTCTTCTGACATGTCATTGTAGAAGATGATCCTGCTGAGATCATCTGTTGTCCCTTTCCTTTCTTTAGGGAAAAGGTAGACATATCTACTTGAGCAGCATATACTACCTGAAAAGCAGAAGTATATGCTTGCTTCTCTTACATGCAAAGACCTGCACAGACCTGACCTTTAAGGTGGCACTGGAAGCTGAGAAGGGGTATGAGGGACATGGGACACAGCTCCTTCTCTTCTCCGTCTTCACTCCTAGTGAGAGATCTTTGCAGAAAGGAGGACCAGCAGGCTTTGATTCTACCCTGATCTCCCTCTGCTTCACCCTGCCCCCAGCCTGCTCACACACCAGCAATCCAGGAAAGACCAAGACATCCAGCTGTGATGAACAAAGAGAAGGTCCTACAAAACCATTCAGTCAGGTAATAAGGTGCATGGTGTTGAGGAGGTAAGACACAAAGACACATGTGGCATTATATAGAATTGCCTGAAACCTCCCCAGGCAAAATTAATTTAATCCTGAATTGCAACAACAACAACAACAAAAGGGAAATTCCTAGAATGTTTAACAAAGAAATTAAACTTCTTTTATTTTACCTAATAAAATTTTCAAAAGCACAAGCAAAACAGTAGAAAATGAGTTGTTACATGTATTTATTTAAATTAAATAATTGTCTTTGTGTTCATTATGTATTTTGACTGCCTACCTATTTTAAATTTTTAGTGCAAATACTTATGCTCAGAACCTTCAAAATTATTTTTATTCCCAAAATGATTTACAGCAGTTGAATTCAGAAATTACTGTTATTAGACACTACCAGATTTTCCAGCATATTGTGGGGCACCATTGCAGATAATCAGGTCAATTCATCAGGGGTCTAAGGAAAGACAAGGGTTCACAGGAAAGGTTTACAACAATAAGTTGTAGTCATGGACAACAGGCTGAATGATACTTGCAAAATTGGTGTGATTGAAATACGCAGAGAATCCACAGTCTTCTTGATGAGAACCGACGGAACGGCTGAGTGAACATGCATTTGTTCTTGTTTCCAACAGTTCTACCCAGCTGAAAAGCACCAAATTCACAATTACTGGTGTTCAGTCCCCACAGTTTTGCACAGTATCTGGTGGGGACAGAGCAGAGGACATGCCTCTGTCACTGAAAATTCTCTGGACAGATTAAGCTCTGAACATGCTATTACCCAAGTGAGAACTTGTCCACAGGAAAGCTTATTTCAATGCTATCATTCAGCTGTGCAAATCCATCGCATGTTTGGTATGGGTGTTGCCCACGTTGGGCCTTTTGTGTTGCAAAGGGAAATAAATAAGTGATGCTGCCTCTGAAAAGCCACCAGACAAAGATGTCACTGTGACCGACACGAGCTTCTGATTTGAGTTTTCAATTAATGATAAGGCTTTACTTGTTATTTTAACTCATTTCTTCAAGTCCTGTCTTGGCCATCTGTTGTATGAACAAATGCAGATCAAGGGAAAATGTGATTGCTAGCTCTTCCAGCAGGTCTTACTCAGATAAAAAGCTGGTCTGGTTTAAAGGCATCACTATGACCTTTATGAATGAGTGACTTAGACTAAGGAAGTGCAGCCATTACACGAAGAGCCTAGATAACAGGATAAGAGGTCCCATGGTTTAGCAGGGCGATCCAAGAAAAAATTTAAAATCAGTGTAGAAAGCAATTCCTTAGTCTATTTAATTGGCACATGGTTTGTAAGGAGAAGTCAAATCTTCTACCAGAGTAGTTCATATATGAAAAAATACAGTAAACTTCTGCAGATCATTTTTTCACTAGCTCACCAGTGTTTTTTAACCGTATCAATTGTTTCAATTAAGAGACAGTAACTCTTCCTTTAAGCATTGACCCATTTCTACTCCTAAATGATCCCAGTTACAACACAGTACTACCAATTTGTCCATCTGGTGCTCAGAAATATTTTCTGACATGATCTACAGCCTCTTTCTGTGATGTGAACTAGCATTAATACTATTATTTTATCAGCTAACATCTAAAAGTTGTATTGAAGAACTGTAAGATTATAAAGCCAAAAACCAGGAAGTATTTCTACGACCATAACCTGTCTGTTCAACTTCCGACATAGCGGTCTTCATAGTGCAGTCAGAAATCACTCTTTTTTCCGTTGTGACTTCTTCATCCACTACAACTCTTGACTTTTAGGCTCCTTATGTTGTAACCAGTATTCATCTTTAGAGAAATACATCTCAGGAATTTGCTGATTCTGTACTTACAAAGAATACCACAGCTTAATCTTAATGCAAGAGTACTAGGATCTCTTCAGAAATCTGATCCTGATTGCTGCAGAGAGAAAATTAAACCTCACTTACAGGAGACTCTGAGTATCAAAAATTGGCTTTGTGGATATTGCTTAAAGCACTAGGCAAGGTCTCCATGCCTTGAAGTAAACCAAATACACCCTTCAGATAAAGGGTTAAACAGTATTGAGTTGGAGATTTAATGGAAAGTACAGAACACTTTGTAAAAGGCAATTGAATGGAGTACGTTCCCTACACAATGCCCAGAAATTAAAAAATTGGATGTGGCACACCCTTGTTTTTAATTCCCATCCTACTTCTTTCTTAAAAACATTAATATAAGTTTTAGTGTGGATTTTTGTCACATTTCAAGCAATGTGTTGTTTTCCTCAGGGCTCAAAGGCTTCTGAGGCTATGGAGACAGGGTTTTATCCTGTGGCACAGAAGGGGTGACTTCACTGGTCATAAATTCATTAATTTTTAAGATATTAAATATATTTCTGCTGTTGACTACCTGCAGAAGTAAGAATCCAAAATGGCACCTTGAGTACAGTTCTAGGTGCCATCGTTCACTCACATCACTGGAATTTCAGCTATGCACAAAAGTAATCACACAAAATGGGCAAGGAGTGACATGAATTAATATATACAGGCTTGTCATGTAATTTGGAAGTGATTAGTTTGGTTTATCCAGAGACTTTTAAAAACAACACCAAAATATATGTAAAAAGAGGAAGATTTTTTTTTTTTTTACCTCTTGGTCTGGGGTTTGTGGGCAGGGAGGCTGCACCAGTTGTGCCTTTGACCCACTGCAATCTCTCCTGCCTATGGTGGGGTCTTAGCTATCATTCAGGGATGGCTCTCCTGGGGCAGGGAATGGGAAGCCTGTCCCTTTTATCTGCTCCCTGGCTGCCAAAGCAAATAAGGTTATGTCCCCACTATGAGTGGCTGATTCCTACTGGACTTCAAATACAGAGTAAAAGGCACAGGGAAAAAGCTTGATCCCTAGGGCTGTTCTCTTAATGTGAACATTTATGTACCTTCAAAGCAAGTCTAAACAATGATTTTCCACCCTGAACAAATATCAGCTGGGTGGTATAAAAAAGTAAAGGAAAAATATATCTCTGTAAATTAAAAATAAAGGCTTTTTTTAGTTGTGTCTGACTAGGCAACTATAAAGAGACGTGATCATCAAATGTTTCCTCTTTGTTCTGAAAATTACTATCTGTATGGTTTTCACACCTCTTTTCTATTTCCCAAGCTCAAACAAACAAAAAACCCACTTTGCCAGTTCTCTGCCCGTTAAATCAAGGTGGATGTTACCACGAAGAGAGCCTGGCCCAGTGCCTGAGAGTTCCAGCACCCTTCGTGGGGCTGTTTCTCATAAGGATTTTGGCAGGTTTGAGTTTAGCCTTGCTGACTTTTTTGGCTATGAGAGGCAGCCAGGCATACTCAGTTGCACCATCAGGGAGAAAAAACAGATATGAAAAGTGCAATTAACAGAACCATAGCAGCAGCATTAGCAGTTTTTTTCCCAAAGAGTCTGTAGCTTAAAATCCTTGGTCATCCCTTCTATGATTAAAAAAAAATCAGAAAGAAGGTTTATAAAGAAGGGGAGGTAAAGGGGAAGGAAGGCGTGTGGCTTATGCTAGATTCAAGCCTGATCAGCTTTGGTTTCTGCAAAGAGAGAGGATCAGGACCCAGACACATGGTACTAGTTGAAGTAAGTCTATGCAGGAAGAGTATGGATCATAGAAAAGTAGCCAAAATGTTTATTTTTCTCTTCAAAATACACATCTGTCCAGGAAAAAATATTGTCCTTCCTAGCTATGCATCTGGCAAATGTTTTCCATGATTCATTCAGTCTGATGCTTTCTGTTCAGGTTTCTTCAAGTGGTGCTGCTAAGCACTCTAAAAGCTTCCTCAGCAAAGCTGGCAGACAGCAGCAGGATTCTGTGCTGTTGAAATGACATATTTCAAGGGCAACTGAAAAATTAATGAGGTCTTTTGTAAATCCCCTCAGTTGGCCCAGGCCCTTGTGTAAAATTCATCCTTCATGATATGAATACTTTGGTTCTAGACCCTAGACTCAGAAGCCTTCCTCAACTGGTACTTGGACCCAACATTTTCTTGCCTGGTCCCTGCTTTTCAATTTTGTCATCCAGTTGGTCCAACCAGGAGAATCATGGGCTGCACACAGACTGCAAAGCAGCTTGGATGGAGGCGATAGGAAAAGCTGCCCACAAAACAGGGGAGATGTTCTTGGCTCTTCAAAACACAGTTTTAAAAAGTGGCTGGTTCAGGAGCCTCTTGAAAAGTGGTGTGATCCAGGTATGATCTCCTGTGCCTGCTGAGACATCGCTGCAAGCTACAAACTGGCCCCAGCATGTGTCCTGCAGTGTGCTGTACAGGAAGGGTGTGAGCTTGTTTTGAGGTGAAAAGAGTTCCACAAGGAAATGCTGGCACTTCCAAGAAATCACTCAGGACATGAGTTGCCTGTGGAGTGAATGCCAGGGTTGGAAGAACAGCAACCCATCTGATAAAGCTAAAGTGAAGAGACTCCCTCCTCTTTGGCAGTGGGGCCCTAAGTCAATCCTGCTGAAATCTGAAATACCTTTGTATGATTTGCATGTATCCCTGATGCTGGAACTGTGACCATATTCTGCTGTCACTATCCACTAGGAAGCTACCTAGCAGAACTGCAAAACATAAACAATCTGGACATATAATACACTACAAAGAGAAAGACAGTAAAATTGAATATAATATCTTAAAACTTTCTTCACAAATCATTTCATAAAAACTATAATCCAGATGATTGAAAAGAACAGTATTAGTGATAGGCAGCCTCAAGGAGCTAAAACCACCTCTTCTTGGTTTCCTCCTCTCCAATATAATAAAAATAGTGGTACCTTTCCCACTCTGTAACTATTTTACACACATGGCAAGTGAGGTACACAGGGCATGTGCATCATAAATATAATGCTTTTTGAAGCAGTCCATTACATTAAAAAAGTGGAATGCTCAGTGGTATTGCAAATTTTTTACTTTCCTGCTTTTTTCTTTTGGTTTTTGTTCTTCTTCCTAATGTTTTCTTTTTTTGTCTGGCTTATGCTTTTTCCTCACAGCACCAAGCCAGTCCTGCATTCCTCTGACTTTTCAGAAACTTGTGGCTGTTATAAGGCATCATGTGAAGGTGTCTAAATTGTGCCTAAAGCAAACATACGCAAATTTAAGCATGATCAGATATTTGTGGCCTGCCTGGAGTACCTCTTCTCCTGATGAGTAGTGCTATAGTGTGTAGTCCCACTAACATAAATGAGATGACTCAATCACTCTATGTTGCAGTCAAGAGGTTGGACACAGGTGGAACACCAAAATGTGTACGGAAATTCTTCTCTGCTGAGTGTGTGCCATGAGCAGCCAGTGCATGTGTCCACAGGTCCCTCTGTGGAAACACATCCTGCCTGGCTTCACTCTCTGCTGGGAAATAGAAAAAATGTCTCCCACTACGTTGCAGTGCCTACCAGCCAACATCTGCATTTTAAAATGGGATTTTGGAAGGGGAAGTGGCAGAAATGGCAGCATAAAGCTGGACAGAGAAAAAGAGTCCCTAAGAAATCATGCTCCAGACACTGATTTGCTGGGTGGCAGTGATGTGTTACAGCCAGGAGCTTCCTTCTGGGAGGAATTTAGCTTGAAGCCTCAAAGCCCGTTCACCATTAAAACCATGCTGATTGAGGGCAGGCTCCAGCTCCTCCCCTAAGCACAGCTGTTGCTGCCAGACAGGACGTTTACTCTTTTCTGCTCCAGCCAGAGTACACAGATTAAATGCTCCATCACTGTATTGTACATGTCCTCACTTTGTTTTGGGAAAAGAGAAAAAGCAAAACAGGTGATGCTTTGTTATGGATATGGATAGCAACCAGAGTGACACTGATAAGGTCTAAAGTATGCACCAGCATTTTTTTAGGCCCATAGAGGACACCAAAGCTAGTTGAACACTGAGCTTGCTGGTAGGACTTTCACTATTTCTATATAACAGATAAATTTGGTATTATACTGCACCTGTGGCAATGGAGGCAATAATCTAGCCCATTAGTCTTGGTCATTCCAAGACTGAGTAGGATGGATGTTTGGAGTTAGTAAATCCCAGGCAAGGGCCATTCCTCTTTAAAGAGCACGTTTAGATTTAAAGGAAGTGCCCTACAGGAAAGGGCAGCTGTGCAGCCATGCCAGCACCCCACTGCCTGTCTGCAGGGAGCTCTGCAGTGTGCTTTTCAGGATCTGCAGCACAGCTGCTGACAGAGCCCTGCCTGCACCCTCCAAAGGAAAAGGGAGCCTTCTCAGCTCAGCAAGAGGAAGAGGCAGCCCCAGGCTCCTCTTCCACTTCCTCCTCCTCCCTGCAGAGTTCTGGTGCGAGATGCCCGGCTGGACTGTGCCAGCACGGGTGCGACTGTGCAAATGCTGCATCTCTTCCTCACCCTGGGAGCGCAAGCACAGCCCTGTGAGCCAGCAAAGCCACCTCCCTGCCCTGTCTGTCTGCCTCTACACCCGCCGGTGTGCTGCACACCTCCCTGACCGCCCACCCGCCCTCACACATGTGAAGGGGATGTGAGGGACAGATATACGAAATGTGTAAGGGCAGGCTTTGAGATGGGGCACCTCAGCACAGCCTCTTGGCTCCAGTGACACTGCACTGACCTACACCAGCTGAAAACCTGCTCTCTGCTTTTGCCAGAGATAGTGTGTTTTCTTAGGACAGGGATGGAGTGGTCTAATGGTAATTATTGTTAGGGAGGAAGTTGAAGTTAATATCTGTTTTCGCATGAGTGTAAATGCCAAGGCCTGAATACATACATTTCAGAAGCTAAGAGAAATTACACACTGAAATGATGGCATTTCATTAGCATTTACATTATCTTTGGGCCCAGAGGGCTCAGTGGAAGCAGAGTTTAAGAACTTTACCCAGGCTTTATAAGGACTTTTTAAATCGGGTCTTGGAAACCTCCAAGGATTTGAGAAGGCTTAGCCTCCCTTGTTATCCATGGTTATCCATGTGGGAAAGAAGCATGTCTTTATATCCAGCCTGAACTTCTCTGACTTCAGCTTATGCCCATTGTCACTGTGCTTTCCACCAGCCACTGCCAGGATACTGTCATGTGCTCCCAAACCCAGCTCTGCTCCAGGGAAAATACCAGCCCCTCAGCTAGTCTCTCCAGGCAGAGGCCTCCTGGAGCCCCTGTTTTGTCACTGTGTCACCTCTCTAGGGCCTAAAACTGAACTCAGTGCTTGGATGAAGTCTGAGGGGCTCTGAGCTAAGGGGATTGTCCATCTCTCCTATACAATTAATCTGCCCTGTAGGACGTCTCAACTGAAAAGAAAAAAAAAAAAAGAGACAAGGTGGATCACAGCAAGAACAATGATATGGAGAACATGGCTTGCCTAAACTTAGTTTACTTAGTTGAGACCAGAAGACCATGTACCTCACTATCCTGCCTCCGAGACTAGACAAGAGTGTAAGGACATGGGAGGCACAAAGAGAGGGATTTTTGGGAATGATTCCCAGATTCCAGGAACTTGACTCTCTTGGATGAGGACTTCAGATTTAACAGCTCCTGAATCACTTTCTGTCCTTATGTTTATCAGATTGGTTTTGATCTCCATGCAAATCTTTACCATTTGCAAAGTCCTGTGATTAGGAGTTCCACAATGTATTTAACTAAATGATATATGAAAAAATACTTTTCCTATTTCAAACAGGGTTTATGTTTGAAACTGCCTCTTTCTGTTTTGTTGATGTTCCTTACTTTATTAATTCCCTAATAATTGTCTCTCTTTTCTAGTTATATGATGTACATGGGACTCCATCACATCCACCAGACTGCATGCCTTCAGCCATCTGTCTTGTTCTCTGTACTTTACCAAGAGCAGATGCAGGAACAAAAACTGAGATGTTTTCTGTTTTCGTCTCCTTTTATTTCCCAAAAGTTCTTACCATTGAGTTTGCTGTTTGGGGGGAGCACCAGCCCTGCTCTATAGAGAGCTTTAAAACTCAAATGTATTGAAACCCATGTACCAGTAAAAACCATGAAATCCATGCACTGGTAAAGTTCAGGAAGAGTTTTTCATCTGTAATCTTCCAGTCCCTTTACCTCCACTCCAGTGTCCTGCCTTCTAAGCTTACCTAACCTGTTTTCCAGGAATACTCCTTTGGGGTATTTCAGTTCTGCTCTCATCTCCTTCCAATTGTGCCTAACACACTCCAAATTTTGGCCTTCTTTGTCACCAACACAGTGATAGGTCAATGAGGACCCATTTTTTTTTCTATTGAATGGAGAGTTTGATGGCATCTTTGTATTCCTTTCTTTCTGCAACTCTACTGATTGCTTTAGGCCTCCCATTTGCCCCAAACACCCAAACTTCTGCTTTTGGAGTAACTTACCTCAGCATGTCCATTCCCAAGAAAGCCGAGAGGCATTGAAGAACTGTGGAAAGAGAGAGCACATGAAGTGCAGAAAGAGTGAGGTATCCCCTCTGTGCACACAGTCACCTGTAACCTTCATTATGGTGGAGACCAACCTCCATGGACACTGTTTCACAGACTGTAAAACAGCTCCAGCATGAGCTGTAAGTCCACACTGGCATTACTGTTATGGTGGGAATCAAATTTTTGTACTGGTGGAGTCAAATCAGTGCTGTCTTGAATCATTGTCCATGAAAAGGGAAAAAAAACAGTTTTCACTGTTTTTCCTGTCCCGGAGAGCAGCAAAATTGTTGAAAGTTGACATATAATTAGTCCAACAAAGTATAAAGGCCTCACTCTGGTTATATTTTTCTTCCTATCAATGCCTTTTTCTGTGCCTGGTGCAATGCTGTAATAATAGTCTGTCTCTGTTCTCTGTGAACAACAGATATGACTTTCTACCATTAAACTGATGTTGCCAGCCTTCCTCAAAAGGGTTCTGGCCTGTGGTGTGTTGTGGGTGAGGCCACTTCGTGAGGCAGCCTGTCAACACAGGCTGGCAAAAAGGCCAGAGCAGGTCTCACGTGTCCTGCACCCTATCTCACACTGGGACCACCTGATTTTACCAGCAACACAGCCTGGAAGAAAAAAATAAAAAAAAGACAACACCTTGTGTCCTGAGTAAAGACATCAGATAAAACAACTCTGTAGATCAAGGAAAGAAAATTGTGAACATCTGGCATCTTTATGGTTCTGCCTTAGTTTTCATGTGTTTTCCTGAAAAAATTGACCCATTGTATGATGTTTGAGTGTCCACATCTGTTCCACAGGGAGTCATTATAAGGATGGTCTAACAGCAGAGACTTATTTCAGTTATATCAAAGGAATGGTGCTGCTGAACAATCTTCAAGAACAGTAAATATTTCGCAGAATCATAGAACGTTAAGGGACTGGAATGGACCTTAAAGATCATCTCATTCCCATGGGCAGGGACACCTCTCACTAGACCGTGTTGCTCAAGGCCTTATCCAACCTGGCTTTGAACAGCTTAGGGCATCCACAGCCTCCCTGGGCAACCTGTTCCAGTGTCTCACTACCTTTACAGGAAAGAATTTATTCCCAGTATCTAACCTACATTTCTCCTCTTTCAACTTGTACCCATTACTCCTTGCCCTATCACTAGAGTTCCTGATGAAGAGTCCCTCTCCAGCTTCCCAGTCGAGCCCTGTAGATACTGGAAGTCTGTTATGAGGTTTCCACACAGCCTTCTCTTTTCCAGGATGAACAGACCCAACTTCCTCAGTCTATCTTCTTAGGGAAGGGGCTGTAGTCCCCTTCTCAACTTCCTGACCTGTCAGTGGACTCACTCCAACAGTCCCATGTCCATATGCAGGAGCCGCAGGGCTGGATGCAGGGTTCCAGGTGGGGTCTCAGCAGAGCAGAAGAGCAGAATCCCCTCCCTCTCCTGCTGCCCACGCTGCTTTGGATGCAGCCCAGGATCCCATTGCTCTTCAGGGATGTGAGTGCACATGGCTGGGTGATGTTGAATTTTCATCCACCGTCACCTCAAAGTCCATTTTGTCAGGGCTGCTGTCACTCACTTGTCCACCCAGCCTGCAGGTGTCTCTGAGATTGTCCTGGCCGAGGTGCAGGACCTTGCACCTCACTTTCACAGAACCACAGAATTACAGAATGGGCCAGGTTGGAAAGGACCACAGTCTCCTGGTCCAACCTCCCTGCTAAAGCAGAGTCTCCCTGGAGCACATGGCATAAGATCTCACCCAGATGGTTCTTAAATATCTCCAGTGATGGAGACTTCATAACCTGTCTGGTCAGTCTGTTCCAATTCATGTTCACCCACACAGTAAAGTTCTTCCTCATGTTCAGGTGGAACTTCCTATGCATCAGTTTCTGACCCTTGCCCCTTGTCCTGTTGCTGGGCACCACTAAGATCTTGGCTTCATACTCTGACACCTTTCCTCCAGATATTCATATACATTGATAAGGTCCCCTCTCAGTCATCTCTTCTCAAGACTGAACAGGTCAAGCTCCCTCATCCTTTCCTCACAAGTGAGGTTCTCCTCTCACCCCATCGTCACTGCTTCCCCTGAACCCACTCCAGGAACCCCCTGTCTCTCTTGTCCTGAGGAGCCCAGAACTGGACACAGCACTCCAGTTGTGCCCTACCAGAGCTGAGCAGAGGGACAGGATCATTTCCCTTGACCTGAAGGCAATGCTCTTCCTAGTGCACCCCAGGATCCCACTGTCCCTCTTGATTCCCACACTGCTTGTTGTCCACCAGGACCCCCAGGTCCTTCTCCACAGAGCTGCTATTTCTTGGAGGTGAACATTGTCATTTCCTTACTGATTACCACAAGGCATCTATGGATGTTAGAGTAAATAGTAACTAATTGACCATGCAAAACCACAGATGACTGAAGAAGCTGACTCATATCCCACCTTTTTGTTTAAACTTGCTTTAAATTCTTCACATTTTTGACTGGTAAGAACAAAGATAAACTGCTTTAAATGTAACCACAACCTGTAAACATTACATGCAATGTCTGAAGCATGGTTTGGATTTTCTTTTGGGTGAATGGGGGCAGCGTCAACTGAGGCTGAGAGGTTGGATCAGCAGTTTCCAAGTCATGAGCATTTCCTTCCTGAAAAAGAAAAATGCCAGAGGGTTTCTGCAGAATGAAGAAGAACAAAACAGCTGTCTTAAGGCCAAAAGGTGTGTACTGATGAACTGGAAGAAATGGACATGCAAGGGGGAATTTTGCTGGAAGAATGTTTAAATTCTTAAAGAACACAGAAGTAAGACAAAACAGGCTTCTTATTGTGATCTCTAGTCCAAAATGCAGATAATTACATGTTTTGAAAATATCCTCCTAAACAAATGAATGAAAGATAATAAACACATGGGAGTGAGAAAGCTCCTCCCCTCTTGAGCAAATTTTGCATTTGCACAGAGCTACACTAGAACCACAAGAGATTAAACACTACTCCCCAAATATTTCAGACACCAAAAGCTTCTGAATGTTGATGCTTCTATCTTTCTTCAGCCTGCTCACTGGATCCACCCCTTCCAGATCCTCAGGCAATTTGATTGCAGAGTGTGGGGTCAGCCTGGATGCTAGGCACTCTTCTGCTCCAAGGGAAGTCACAGCACAGTTTCTTTCTCTTCATAACATTACAGCCTGCCAAAACCATTAGCTTACCTGAGAAACTACAATGAGTTCAGAAGAGTGACTTTTCAAAACCAGGCCTGCCTTCTCAGTTGTTCATATTGAATAGCATTTGATTTGATTGCTTTGCTGATCCTTAACTATTTTGATTTTATCACAGCAACTCTTGCTAGTTAATTATTCCCTCCAAACTAGTGCAGCTTATCCTCTCTCTCACAGCACTTTACTGAGGATCTCTCATTACTTACTCATTTTTGCCAGAACACTGGGATCTGTATCAATGTGACTTATTTTCTTAAGGTGTCCCTGACCATCAGACACTTCATCAGATTCTTTAATATCTTTTGCATCCTGTTGCTGTAGACAAGGCATGCACCTGCTGGGCCATCTGCCATTGCAGACTGCAATTCAACCCACGCACACAAGAGATTTCTTTATACATTGCTTTGCACTTTGTTAAATGGTAACTGTCTGTACAGTGAGGCTCTAGTAAGGTTTTTCAGAAGGTGTTTGAAAAACACAGGCTAAACCTGATTTTTTCCTGCCATTAACTTGAGAGGACTCCAGTTCTGCCTCCAGAAGCTGAAAGGAGCACATGGGAAAGCCTGCAAGGCAGCATGGCATGCTAGTGCTGCTCGTCTTGCAGCCAGGGAAAGGGAGCACAGTGGCACTAGACAGCCTGGATTTTCAGGACTCTTGCACAGAGTACAGAAGTGCTTCCATTCCTTTCCTGACAATTTTCTTTTTTGTTCCCTGCCTCTGTCTCATGATTTGGTTTTTGTTCATATTTCTGGGATGGCACAAAAAAGCCATGCTGTAATCATCTGATACTTGCATTAATTTTTGGCTTGCTGCTTATTTTTTCTCTCCTTCTCTTTGTCCCTCAAAAGTCAGCCTACTGAGAAGTTGTTTTGGAGGTTTCTTAGGTAAGTCAGATAAATACCCAGCTTTCTGTCAAGCTCCCAAGCCCTTGAATTCACAATATTTTGTTTTCCAATTTCTTTGCAGTATTGGCTGAGAGTAGAATGCCCCCAGTGTTTGTTGCTTACCATGACCCTGCAACACTGAGAACTGTACAGCTGAGTTTAGTGCTTGCAAGTAAATTGTCTTTAATTTCTTTACCCTGTCTAAGAAGAGAGCATCTTCTCTGAGAGAAGAAAATTGTAGGTATTGTTTTGGTAATTTTTAATGTAATGTAGTGGAAGTGTGCATTCCCCAGGGGTAATGTTCTTGAATGACTTACTTGCATAGTCTCTCAAGGTGCTTTGGAGTTGGTTGTTTTGGTCAGTGTCCTTGGGAAACTGATCCCTTGTGAAGAAATTTGACCAAAATATCTTCTCTTAGTTTTCTTTGTTCAATATTGTTTTGTTGCTGTCACTAGTGCTGTCCTACAACCACTCACAGTGGGAGCACAGCACAACCCAGAATATTTCAAGGAAATAGCTTTCACTGACAGATTATTACAAGTCATCAGGATGTGGTCAATTGTATTCTCTTTTCTTTTGGTATAGAGTCTTTTTCTCTGGAGATACCACATAAACTTAATGAATGTTAATAGGAGTCTGACACATTTACCTGCAGAATGAAACCTTATAGAAGACAGAATATTTAATACCCCTTGACAGAGAATAGAGGTCAGTGTGGAGTGGAAAACCAGTGGCTGTTGTCTGCCCTCTGATTAGGTTCAGACCTTGGTTTTGGTTATAAATGTTACATTCCCATTTCCAGATATATACTTTAAGAATTTGGTTACTAGTCCTGTAGCTGAGGTGGTGACTCTAGATTACCAAATTCTCTTCAGCAGCTGTGGTGAATAGTTCGAGAGCAAACTACAGCATTAAATGGGTTTGCATAATGAGCCCATATAGAGCTATACATAGCAATCAAATTAACAAATACCACTTTCATATGCTCCCCTATTACCAACATATTTGCAGACTTTCTGTGGGTTAATCATGAACAGGCAAAGGTCTGAGCTTGTGGAATAGCACATTCATTGTCAATTATAACTCATGAATAAACTTGCAGGAGGAATTGCCATTAAAATACTTTCTTTCTCTGCTCAATGAGGTGCTCCCACAACTTTCAGAGCTTTACTAGCAAGCTGTATAGAACCAGTACATTTAGGGTAATAGAATTCCTGTCTTGGCTCTGTTTTGAATGTTTTATGAGTCAATTAAAACCACTTGAAAGAATTTAGTGACAGAGGCACCACACATTTTATTCCCTGACAACTGTGTTCTGCATTGTTTTCATAGGGGTAGGATTAATGAAGGTTTTTTAAAAACTTTGCCCCAAAAGGAAGTACCCAAATTCCAGTTATTTGTGTTTCTTAAGCACTGAAACTTGGCAGTACAGCATGTAGGAATTTTTCAATGAACCAAGAGGACATTAAATATACATGTATTCAGGTCTTCAAGCACTCTGAAGTATTGTTTTTACTGGTATCTGTGTGGCCTCACAGCACCTTCTGAGTTGTATTTTGTGTGTGTGTGTATGTGTGTGTATGTGACCTGAGAATCTGGAAAGAGTTCTGCCTAAAGAATATTTCACGAAGGTTTTATCCGCAGAGGAAATCACACCAGTCTGATTACATCAGAGCACTTAGACTGCTGAGGCTCTCCCACCTGACTCTATGTTCAGTCTTCCTTTAGAAAGGGAAGAATTAGTCAACAAACAGAAAACTAGTTGTTATCTACATATTTTAAACTAGGAATCAACTGGAAGTAGCCATGGTGTGTTAGGAACAAATTTTCAGGCATGAAAATCACTATTTCCATGGCCTTAAAAAGTGCGATCCTAAATTTCAGTCCCCAGGGGTCTGACCTCTGGAGTTTTCTTCAACTTTCACATTATAGTCACTGCCTTCCTCACCACATCTTTTGCCAAACAAAGTTATATTTAGCCTTTTGTCTGATATTTTGTGCTGAATTCATTTTTCCCACCACCATTGTTCAACCCATATTACCGTCATTTGTGATTTTGTAAAGCCATTAAAACAACAAACAAACAAAAGCAATCAAAACAAAAAAGCAAACAAGCAACAACAACAAACAACAAAACCAAGCAAAAAAACAACAACAAAAGACCCAAACCACAACTTTTTAAAATGTAGTTTTAACTCCGCTGTGGCAAACTTTTATTAGGTTTAAGGCTGTACACCTTTGTAATTTCTGATGCTGCAAAATTAGGAACTATGAGACAGTGACAGTGAGGATCCAGTCTCTGTTACCGTGACAGAGAGCTAAGGCAACAGGACTTAACATCATGTCTCTGCATTTGTGGGAGAACTGGAAGTATTTAGTCTGGGAAGAAGTAGCAAGCTCCTGTGAACTCTAAACCAGCACTCACAGATCACTAAAGTCACTGCTTGCTTTTTGAAACATAATGAAGGCTTATAGTGACCTGAAGCCTTAGACACTTGTTTGATTGAATGCAAAGTTAAAGAATACTGAACTAGTCCTATCGGGTCAAACTAAAGTCTCATCCAGCTTAATATCCATTTTCTAATACTGGCCAGGATCAGGCTCCTAAAGGAAATTATAAGAACTAGGTATGTGGAGAGCAATTTTCTGGATTTATGCCCCCCAACTCCTGTATTTTAGCCAGATACTATGTTCCTAGGATAACTACTGAGTCCCTAGATATGTTTGGGGTACATTCCTCCTTCTGTCCATTCCTCTCCCCCTCATCTTTCCTATCTGCTGTGGTTGGCAGGGTTCAAAAGAGACAAATACACAGTTTCACACTGGTCTGTCTGCAGGTAAACCCCACCTCCACCCTACTCACCACTGCACTGTGTTAAACACAATTTCAAAACATTATTTTTTGAGGCCTGAAATAACTGGATTTCCCTGGGCTTTAATTTACCACTTGACTAGTTTCCTATTTAACCTTTCACTTCAATCCTTATTTCACAGCATGAAATGATACCCCTGCACACCATATTTCTCTTCTTGAGGCAATCCTACCAAAATTATCTCTTGCTTGGATGTGATGGGAAATGCATGCAACTTTCTGAAACAACTCAGTGAAAACAACATATTGCTCATAGAAAATTCTCAGTAAAGGTTGCAGCTGAGAAACTTTGATAGGAGGAATGGCATATCAGACACACTTTACCCAAAGTTCTACTTATTTAGAAAGGAAAAGGCATGAAAACTTTCTGAAAGAACAATTTTTCCCAAACCCCATTTGTGAAAGGTACCTAAGTGTGTGTCTGGCTTTAAGCAAATGAGTTGTTATAAAAATACTCTTGTGCCTGATATAATGCCTGCTAAACTATGGATTTTACCAGGGACACTGCAATTAATCACACACATTTTTGGAGCCTGAGCTAAAGAGTCAAGATATTCTAGCTATCCATATAAATGTCTTACACAGATAAGGTATAGCAGGGAATCTTACCATTGTTTCAGACTTTGATTAGACACATCTTTGTTTTCTTGCTGGATGAAAAACTTTAGAACAAAACTGCAGTATTGTGCATCCTCCCAACACTCTATTTATTCATTTTGCTTGGGATTTAAATAAGAAGAGTTATGGGGAAGACAAAGCCCACACAGAGAGCCCTCTCCCTATCAGCAATATATTTTTATTTACAGCTGGTCATCTAACTGATTTTCATGAGGAGCAAAAGCTCCAATTGAATCAGGGCAGTTCTGGAATGGCTGTGAACATGTGTGTTTGAGTAGGTATGTACATTGGGGAAGGCTCATCCTTCATTTTGTATATTAATGATGTAATGGATCCAAACAATTTCTGCATTTAACTGCAGGACTTTTAGCTGAACTCTCAGTGAAATCCATACAAAAAAATGTATATCTGCATGTGTGGTCTATGGTGCTAGAGTTTTTGATATGTTTAAACAAGAGAATATCCTTAGTTACTCTAGTCTAAGTTGTCTCACCATGTACTGGGATGGAGACAAAGAAAGAAAAGTATGGTTCTGGTATGAAAGCTTCTGTGAAAGAAAGGGTGGTTTTAATTCCAGTTCCTGCTCTCTGAAGTATTTCACCAGTCCAAAAATTCTGGCAAAGCTGCCTAAGAGCCTGACTGTCTCCTGAGAGATGTGTACTTGCACCTCTTCAGGCACATGAAGAAATTGAGCTCAGGTTTCTCCTTCTTGGGGAGAGGACATTTGCCACTGCTGAACTGCAGAAGGGAGGCAGTCCTTTGTTACAATCCTTTTCAAACGGTATCTTTCTCTGGTGTTTTTGTTTCACTCTGGGGCTGTGAAGGCACCTCCTTGCAGCATGGAGTTGAAAGCCTCCAAAGCTTCAGTGAGAAATCCTGTTTGATTGTTAACACTTTGTTAGTTTCTTGCTTAGCTGACATAGTAGTTGTGATTCTCACCTTTAGACACTGCATGCTCCTCAGGTTATGAACATGGAGCCTGTGTGTGCCTGACTCAAGGTACTGTGTTGATGACCAGATTGTGGTGAGTTTGGAGCTCCAAAGCTGAGAGCTTCTTGCTTGGTCTAAATACACCCTAAGTCCTGTTCCCCTTGTAAGGAAAGAAGCTAGCAGCTTTGCCACACTCCCACAGGGGTGCTTTGAAGACGATATATCTTGGAGATTGCATACTAGTGAGATAATCTCATAGAGAAGGCTGTAAACACCTTGGATGATGGTGTGGGCAGAACACGCTCCAGAGTGCTCGTAGTGCTCTGATTTATTCCAAAAGGAAGATGGTTTCTTTGTAGAGCCTGTGGAGGAAAAGCAGCACAGAGTGAAGCCTTGGAGACCCCTCAGCCAGCTGATTTCATCAGGGACACTGGGATAATAACACACCTTGGTAAATTGCACCCTGCCAGGAGTATAAATTTTGCCCATGAAATATGGCAGGGATACATGCTGGTGCCAGTGCTCTCTCAGTCAGCTTACTGCAGGACAGGCCACTCGTGGCTGCAGCAGAAGGGGCTTGTGAGGAATCAGAGAAGCCAGAACTCTACTGTCCTCACAGTGTAAGACCACACAAGGCATACCTGTGTGACATGATGGCCCAGACATAGAAATAGCACTACCTGGGCAGGGCACGCTTTGAGATTGCTGACCATGAGAATGCATGAGAATTGGAAGGGGCTGGGACTAGCATTCATTCTGAGATGTGTCACCACAGAGATGAGGGTACTGATTTGTGATGGGGTACAAATTAACCATGGATTTATGCACAGAGAGTGCCAGTCTAATTTGGAGGACCTTTTGGTCCCTCACCAGGGACAATGCACCAGAACAATGGGGATTATCATGCTTGGCCACTAAACTCTTGCCCACAGAGATGAAAATCAGTTTGGATCCAAAAAAGCTATGTATTTAATGTTAATTTGTTAAACCACATTAAAGCTGTGTTTCAGCATTTTTAATCAAAGGTGCTTTTAATGTGATTAGACTTCTTTACCTTATCAAGTGAATAGATCTGAACCTAATGTCATTTTTTTTGGTCTTGAATTATAATACCCACACAGAAATTGAATGAGGTTTTAATATACATTTAAAAAATTAATTTGGATATACTTGCATGAGAGCAGAATGTCTGGACTGAACATGAGTCAGTGGAGACACATCAGTGAAGGGAGAGAGCTGTCAATCTTCAGAGCAGTCCTCACTGCCAGTGCTGGAATAGTTCAGATTCAAAAAGGGAAAGCCAAATTATTCCTATTAATAGATTTTCACCTTCTATGCCTTTTTGCTCAGTTATTTTCAGAGGCCAAAGCCTGTTATAACTAAGTTATAACTAATGATGTATTTCAGGGGTGTAGTAGTCTGTAGAGACATTCAGCCCACACCAAACAGCATCAATGTCTTGCACATTAATGGGGCTAGCACTGTGTGTGCTTGTATATGTATATATTCATAGTTGGGACTGAATGATGTAAAAAGTTCTGAAACATTAGACGTTAAAGTACCCATTTATCTTGCTGTGAAAGTTGCCTGAAGTTTCACAAATTGAGTCTGTATAAATTGTTGGCACATTGGAGGCTATCAGGTCTTGTTTTATAGCAACGTATATACAGATACATGTACAAACAACTCTGAAATTCCTGAAAAGAGACGTTAATGGGACGTCATCACTTGTCACAAGTGCTGCTGTTGCCAAAGATGTTGCCTTGACCTTTAAACCACTATTAGGATACTTCTGTGTAATCAAGATTTGCATCTTCAAAATGTCAGTAGAACAAAAGGTACTGTTGTCCTGACTCAGCTGAGTTGATGTCAAAGACCTGGTGCTCAGCTGCTGACAAAATCTAGTCAAACTTAAGATAAGGTAGTGTTTCATTCACAGTTATGTTTACAATACATCGTTCCCATTTCATTCTGTTGAGGATGACAGTTCTTACTCTTTTCTTGTTACCAGTGGAGGACAATAGGCAGTTTTGAATTCATGCATATTGTTTTCCACTTGTCTTCATGGGTTTTAAGGAGCACAAAATTAGGAAAAAGAAAATGGCAGTCCCCAGTTTAGGGAAGAATGAGAACAGGATTAAACCATGAATTTATTTATCAATTCAGGGACTGATTTTGTTAAATAAGTACATTTTCTGTACAGAAAAAATATCGTCTTGAACCATTTTTTTTTTCTCTCTTGGTAAGGCATTCAAGGTATTCCTAATTATACCGCCTTTGGTCAGTGTATTTGTAAAAATGAACTTAGAAACAAAAGAAAATCAGATTGTTGAAATCATATTCAACTGTTTGTTACTCTGGAACATGCTTTGTTTATTTTTTTTTTTTATTCATCTTTCTCTTCTAGCTTGCATTATATTTTGCAGAGGTGTATATATGAGTGAAATATTAGACATAGCAGCATTCTGCACACGATATAAGTAAGTTCACAGTGCAGAGGTCCAGAAGAGCCAGATACCAATAATGAGATGAGCTTGGGCATAGGCAGAGCTTAGTTTTTGTACTGAAGAAGTTGACATGAAAATAGCAAAGAGATGTAAAAGCTCCATACACAATCTCTGCGTGGGTATTGGTGACAAGTAGGCAGCACACCTTTCTTCTGCCTGTCCTATGATAAACTGATGTACATGAACGTTTGCTGTTCTGCAAGTAACTGTGCAATTTTTGTGAGATTGTGCAACATGTCTGAGCTACAGTTCCCGTTCCACTGAAATTATGTAAATGCTCCCATCTCTCTAGCTCCAGAAGTCCAAAGTGGCCCTTGACTATAGGAAGAGATAAAATACTTCAAGATCTGGAAATATTACAGTAGGTTGGACTGTGCTGTACTAGCTCAGAAGATTGATGTACACTGGGCATTTTCTGACCAATTTCTGGCAAACCAGCTCTTTTACCACAGTTCTGCAACTGAGGGGGTAAAATGGCTGGGTTAACATGGTGTTAAATCAGCTGCTATCCACTCTGTTGAAATATCTCACACATGGAAACAGCAGAGAAGGAGAGGCAGATTTATGTGCGGTAAGCAATACCACCTTCTTTGGCATTGGTGTATACAGGAGTAAATCACACCCTTCAGCTGTGGATCTATGACACATTGTATAAAAAGAATTATAATCTTTCTTCTCGGAATAATAGGTTTATTTCTGGAACAGATTTCGGGTATGTTTTTCTGAGAAATCTCCCACTTCTAAAAGACAAGGTGCAGGAATTCATCTGGAGTTTCATTTGTAGTCATTTTGAACGCATTCTTTGGCTGCAGAGGTCCTTCCACAGCATCTCACCCTCAAGAACAGGGTCTTTGGTGGGGGGGCACCCTGTGTCTTGCTCATGGTGCCTCAGACCTGATAACTCCCTGGAATGATGGTTTAATACTGATGAACACATCTTGAAGACAATGTTTGAATATTTAGATTTTGCAGAGTACAGAAAACCAGGTTATATCGAAATTATTTAAAAGTACACTTTGTTAGCCAACAGAATCCCTTACATTTTGCTGAAGTAGGCTCCCTCCTTGCTAAGTAGTGACCCCTTAAGGAAAAACTGAGCTACTGCCGCCAGTGCTATCTCCCCATCTTGAGCTGTTCTTCCGTGTTCTTTTCCTCCCCACTATGCCTGGGGCTTATCCCCTGAACTTCATTTCAGCACACTTGAGAACGGATGTCCTAACGCTGTCTGTGAAGAAACCCAAAATGTGACTCAAACGCATCTGTAACCTTTTGTGTCAAGAACTTTATCTATTTCATCTCCCATAACTCCCCTTCCCATCTTGAATTTTCACTAAAGTTGTATCACCAGGGCACTTTGGAATTTTTTTTCCTTGATGTTTTGCCATTGATGTTGTTCTCTGCTCTTCTTCTACCATACACATAAGGACTTAGACCAACATTGGGGTTTTTTTCTGTTTATTTCAAAGCCCAGATGCTGAAAAACCAAAATATTGATGAACCACTGCTTCTTCAAAAACTTCTTGCTCCAGGAGAGTATGTTGAAAAAACTGAGTCCAAAAATTTCAGACAAGAAAATGAGGAACTCAGTGTATACTAGGTTTTCACTGTTTTGTCCTTCTTAAGCCTGATTTGGGAAGATTCTTTTAATGTCTTAGGTCCAAGAATACTGAAAAACAATTTAAAAGCATCTCTTGTGCATGATGTTCATTGTTTGATGTCTAAGGGACATGCGCAAGTCTCCTCAAGAGGAGAAATCACTAAGAACCATGAAGTAGCAAACCTAGTTTTACATTGTGACTCAGTCTGTTTCCCACATTGCATGACTTTTCCAGGAAAGATCTTCCATTGTAGACTTTAAGTAGTTTGTACAGATCTTTTTGATAACTTCTGAGTATTGTATTTCCCACGCAATAATGCGTAAGTGCAAGTCCTATGGGTAATAGTTATCTCTACTAGCAAGGACTATGGCTCAGGTTAGCTGAACAATTATACACAGATTCCTGAAGTTTTCCAGCTGATGGTGTCGTTCGGTTTGGTGCATTTACACTGCTATCAGTAACTTCACAGCTGTCTTGGGTATGGCTGTATTGGGTGCAGTTTTGTCTGTGGAATGCAGCAAGGCTTTACCTGACCAACCCCTTGGTTGTGAGAACGGGTGGTTCCCCGACCAGCGCCATGAGAAGGTACCAAATTAGATACGGACCCACGCTGAGAACAGTGAGACCTTCCTGGGACAGGACCTCCTTGCAAATCAGCAGGTGCGGGAGCGCACGCTAGTCTCGCAGACCCTCCGTCCCTTAGCATCCACCGCCGCCGGGGTGGAGGCGGCACTGCTAGTAACCTCGCAGGTTAAGCGGAAACCCCAGTTTAGGCAGGTGCCTAAGTGGCACCCTGATGAATACGGCACCCACCGCCCGCTTTCTCCCATCCCGCGCGGGGGCCACCCTGACCGCCGGAGGGGGGGCCCGACCTCTCCCCTCTGCGCGCCCCGGGCGGTGTTGGCCGGTGGGGCGGCCCCAGGCTGGAACACCGCCCCGTCCTGCCCTGCCCGGCCCCTGCCCGCCCCGCCCCGCTGGGGCCGCGGTGCCTGCGCTCTCCCTGGGGCTGGGGCTGGGGCCAGGGCCGAGGCCGCCCCGCACCCTGGGGGCCGTGCAGGCTCCTCCCGAGAGCAGGCGAGGGGTGCCCGGGGCGGGCGTTAGTGAGGCGTGTGCCGAGGGGGTGTGGTTTTGGGCTGGAGTTTATTAGTAGTAGTAGTGAAGAAAGGAAAACGGGGGGAGGGGGGGAAAGGGGGTGGAGAAGGAGGGAGGGGGGTGAAAGGAAAAAAAAAAAGGCCCGAAGAGGAGTTTCTGAAAACTTCCAAGGAACTCGCGGCTGCAAGTCCCAGCGGCAGGCAAGAGCGATGCTAGAGCCTCGGGCGCTCCGGGAGCCGACAGCGGCGGCGGTGGCGGCAGAGGGGGTGACCGCGGGGATGGCGGAGGCAGCGGGGAGCGCGGTGCCGGCCGGAGCCGGGATGGCCGAGAAGAAAAAATCTGGCAACGGCAGGAAGGGCAGGAAAGGCAAGGGGGCCGGCAAGAAGCCCGCTCCGCCAGAGGAGGGCGAGGCGCCCAGGTCCACCACAGGTAAGCCCGTCGGCAGGTGTGGGGGCTGCCCCGCGCCGACCTTCCGCGCCGTTCCGCGGCCGCAGGTCCGCACGCAGCGGGCACATCCCCGGCGCCCGCTGCCGCCTGCCCGCATCGGCGGAGCCTCCGCGTCCCGCGGCGGCTGCTCGCAGAGCTCCCGGAGCGGCGCAGGCGGCGGCGCTGCCGGGAGCCCTCGGCTGTGCGACCACGGTTCGGTCTGCTGCCCTGTTTCCCTCCGCGGGTCCCGAAATCCTGAGAGGCTCTCGGTCAGCTGTTGCTTTCTTCATATTCTTTCCCACCACCACCACCATCCCCCCTCCTCCGTTTTTTGGAGGGAGTGAGTCTATCTCTCCTGTTACAAAACACATTTTCTGTCCCTTCCTTCCCTCAGAAATCACTTAGCGTAGTTGAACAGATGGCCAACTTTCATATGGGGTATTTTGTCTAAACTTGCAGCTATTTACTCAGGGATGATCAGAGAGGACATTTCGCTCACTTGGCAGCACGTGTTGTTGCTCTCATGCCTCCTCACTATTAAGCACAAGAATTCATGCCAGTGATACCCTTGTCCTCCGTAGGTGTCCAGAAGCAGGACCCAAAGGAAGGGACGCAGCTGCCCCTTCCCCATAGTTACTTATCTCTGTCAGCCAAAGCCTCAGTCAGGATCAGGACTCCTAGTGCTGTACAAACACATATGAGGGCATGATGCTTTTCCTAGAGACCTTGTGTTATGCCATATAGTTTAGCAGAAAGCCTAGCTGTATCTATGGATGCTTTTCGCTTTTTGCAACAGCAATGTACAGCTGCAGTTGTTGATCACCAATGTCTTTGAATTCTTTGCGGTTTTTTGAGAAATTGTTTTAAAATAAGCATGGGGGAAATGGTCAGTTGCCTGTGGTTTGGTTTTGAGTTTTTTGATTGGTTGTGTATTTTCGCCCTTTATGTTGTTTTCCTGTCCAAACAACCAAAATAACATAAAGCCCAGTAGGGTAAAACTTTCTAAAATATACCTACGTTAATTTTTCATTATGGCCAACCTAGTGCTGCTCTTGACTTCAATCATCAGCCCTCAGGGAGGATATGTGTGATTCAGCAGCAGCAGATATCTCTTTGGGCTACTAATTCTTACAAACTAGCACTGCCCAATGCATCCTCTTCTCTAGGTTGTTTGGAGACACAGCTCACCCAGGTTCTGCCCAGCAGTGTCTGTAAACAAGTTTCAGGTACAGCAGAGGAGGTTTTCCATGTATGCCGAGATAGAGACAAAACACTTGTTTTGCACCAGATTTTTATAATGCTGTTACACTGTTCAAGCATTTAAGCATCTCCTGCTAAAACTAACCACCTCTGACATTAAAACATTAAAACCTCTGGCAAACTTATCTGTGACATCTGGGCTATTTGAAGTGTTTGTGGGGCTTTTTGTTTGTTTTTGTGGCTGACAAAAACAGGAAGACTGTGACAAGCTGGACAATTTGTGATAGGAAAGATCTGTAAAGGAGAAACACATTTTCTCACTGTGCAGCTCAGAGTTTTATAGCATCCCATCCCATTCATGTAGGAGAGATTTCTTTGTCCTGTTGTGCAGTTTTGCTTTTGTAGCGGAGCAGGGTGCTGAGGGAGCAGTGAAAGTAGCTGTGAACCAGAGAGCATATTTTTTGCGTAATCCAACCAAATCAGCTTCTAAACTAAGCAGAGATTTTTGGGAAGATGGTCTTCTTTCTCTGTAGAGGGGAGCTAGAATAACAGAAAAATCCATACAGGTAAATAGCACCTTAAGTTTAGGTGTCTAAGTTAATTCTCACTAATTCTGGTGATTAATTCTAATTCTGGTTAATTCTCACTTCTGGTGGTCTGATTATGTCTGCTATGGTGAGAGTTTTACCTGGAGATCCAAAGGGTAGCAAATGTTGATTGAGGTTCATCAGGGCAGGATTCAGATCATGCCAGTTCCCAAGGCTTTGCTAAAACTCCAGAAGGCTAAGTCTTTACTAAGCCAAAATATGTCAGTGTTTGAACCAGAAATAATCCACTTTTCTGGCAAGTGCTTACCTCAGGTCTCCAAAGCACCAGTATGTTTTTATAGGTATGAAAGAGTACCGCCTTCATCCATACCTGACATTACTAGTCAAAAAATTTCCTGTGTGGGCAAGAAATGAACATTCTTCTATCTTATGTAATAAAAATCCTATTCCTTCTAAGATGAGTGTATGTGGCAGGGTAGTTCACATGTGTAGCTAATCCCTGTAGTCTGTTTAATGGGAAAATGAAATACAGCATAACGCATGACTGTAAATTTGACTCAGAATCAGATAATGTCACACTGGAAATGTAACACAGATTTTATCTAATCTTTACTTAAGGGTATTATCAGGTTTGGGGGACATTTAGACCTAGAACTGATACTTAGAAGAGAAAGAACAGAAAGAGTGGTTAATGTAAAATGTAACAAGAGACCAATTTTGCATTTCAAACCATGAGCTTTTATTCTCTCTGTTCAAGCATATTAGAGTTTGAATTAATTACTAATCTACTCATGTTGATTACAGGACTTACTGGGGACACTATAAAGGCCTGACTTTGATAGGACTACAGTTTTCGTTTTTGCTAATACAGTTTTGCAGCCATACCTGTTATCATTTGGTGTGTTTAGGGTGTGCAGTCTGAGAGGTTATGAAACAGTTTTGCATCTAGTTACCTGCTTTCCTTGGTTGAATTATGTCAAGAATTATCTTTTCCTCTACAAGGAGTTTCATCCACTTATAGTCTTCCTTATGAAGAACAGTAACTTGCAGACAGTCCTCAGTTTTAAGATCTCGCACTAGCACAGAAATCCTTAGGAGGTGTTCAGCTTTTTGTTTAGTGCGGTGGTTTTTTCTGACCATGCTTCTTGCAACTTAGTTGGCTTTTGGCTGTCAAAGTATATCATATGCACTTCAATCCTGGATCTGGAAGCACTGCTGACTTCTCAATGGGTTGAGAATTAGCTTTATTAATTGGGAAGAAAGGGTATGAGAAAATCTTTCATATTCTGTCATAACTTACCCAGAAACTCCAGAACTGCTATTGGAGAAGAAAAAGTTATTGGGGGAAAAAAAAAAAAAAAGAAGGAGGTTTGGCCTTCTTGGCTCACCTGCACAGTGGTAACACAGATAAAAAACTTCATGTTTACCATTCCCTAGGTGAAGTCTGGGCTCTGTTAAAAAGCTTGGGGAAGTTCATGTTGCTATGATTTCTCTGTCACTAAAATTATTTAGAGCATTTACTCCCCCTTGCTACAAGTGGTCTTGAATAAACTGGTACTGTCTGGCTTGTGTCAAAACTGGAGTGACTATATCTTCCTTTAGCAGGGCACTCTGGACCATGATAAATACAAGGCATGGAAAACTGAACACAGAGTATTATAAATGGAGAAAAGCTTACAACTTTTCTCCAAGTTATGTCACTGAACTGCCATGCCAACTGAGTGTGCAGACAGGCTCAACAAATCTGCCAGCAGGGCTTCCTAGGGCACTGTCAGCACTCTGAAAATACTTCCAGCCTGAGCAGAGAAAGCTTATGCAGGAAAGCTGAGGTTGGGCACCAAGGTCTCAAAACTTGCCCCTCACACAGGCACCGCTCCTGATTTAAGGTGCTGTTAGAGCAAGAACACAGGGGCTGGGAACAGGCCCTTGACCCTGTGTCAGCCCAACCTTCTGCCTACCCAACTTTAGTGCTGGACTGCACAACGTGGGGCTGGCACACTAAGACAAGGGAGTCGGCCCTGGAAAAATCCCTCTGTGGAAGCTGTGTTTTTGTCTGTAAGGTGGGGGTACCAGTACATCAGCCCAGAAATCTTGGAGAGTGTGAGTTTTCAGGTGGTTCTGCTTAGCAGAGAAGGCCAGGGTGAGATTGCTAGGCTTGAAGGACAAAGTGTGAGAAGATATGAAGCCTTTCTAAGGAAAACACCTTGATGTGTGTGGAGACTTCATAGTGGTGCAAACTGTGGTCTTGGGTTTTGTCAGTCATTCTCTAGTGATAAGAAGACCGAGGCTTCAAAAGCATCTGGTGCCAAAACACAGAGAAGGAAGAGGGAAGAGCATCAAATGGGTCTCAGTCATCATTTCAGTGAAGTGACCTCAGCAACATTGTTCTGAACACATCTACACTAACAGAGCCTGAAGTAGAGAGGCTGTGGTCATTGACTTAGAAATTAAGTATCTCCTGGTGAGTTTAATTTAGAATTAGATAAAATGCCAGAGCTTGGAGACTGCTTGATAGAATAAACAGCACAAAGTTCAGAAGAGGTGAGTGTGGCTGAGCAGAACCTTTGACTGTATCCTGGTAGTCAGAGGAAGAAATGGTTTTGATCATATTGAAGACCAAGCTGCAGGTGAGAGCTTGGTTGGAGGATTAGAGCTCAGTCTGGGAGTTGCTAAGTTTAAATAGGTGTTCAGTATCATAAAGAGATATCAGAAGATTGATCACTGTTTCAACATGAATTGAATGCAAGAGTCTAGGAGATGGAATGAAAACTGCGATTTCTGATAAAACTAGTCCACATCTAGAGATAAACCATTGCTTGGGAGGGGTGACAACTCCTTTTGGTGCTTCCAATCCAAAATATTTATGTGTTGCTGGTATGATTGTACATTTTTCTGTGAGGAAAGCCTCTCTACCTGTGTGCAATGCCTGCGTTCTCCAAACATTCCACACAATCTTCAGAGCAATTTTGAGAGTGAATCCTATAAAAAGCATGCGAGTGCGTTCATGCTTTTTTGAATAAACGAGATTAGTCACCATTCAAACTTTTTTGAATTAACACTACAAGTACTACTTGACTGCTGCCATGGGAATGCAAACAGAATGGTGAGAACATAGCAGTACAGTTGTCCAGTAAATACTGCATGTGTATAGAAAGACATTCCCCAGTGAAATAAATCCAGAAACTGTTCTGAACTTTGTGCAAATATTGATGGCTGGAGAAGGCTGAACAAAATTTTTATCTTTCATGTAGAAATGCCAAAGCCTGCTAAGCTATGCACAAATTTTAAAACTTTAACCTTTGGCAAAGCTTGTGAGCTAACTCTTAAATCTGAGTTTGTCTATTTGTGATTGTGGGCTTCTCAGATTTCTGAAACGGCGGTAACTGAAAAAACAGGGACAAAAAGGTTGAATGAGGCAGTTTGAAACCGCACTGATAAGTAAAAAAGAAGGAAGATCCTATGCAGCTGATATTTCAGAATACTTCAGCACTCACCATTTGAGGCAGCTCATTTTGCATCTCCTCTTTGAATCAGAGTCACCTAGGTTTCACAAAAACTTTTTGGGTGCTTGGTTTGTGAATGCCTAGCCATAGAGGATCTTCGACAGCTCATCTGACTTTAGGCGCTTAAGTGGCAATGTGTTATTCTTAATGTAAGGCGAGTTAAATGTGCAGCTGTGGAAAACTTTCTTCCAAGCATCTCCCTTCTCTTACCTCCCCATTTTCAATCTATCTACAAGCATCTGATAGCCCTTTGAGGCAGGTGGCTATAACCAAAAGCAAAACAGTGGAGAACAATTGTGTCTCAGAGTGTCAGGATCTGGAAGTGCTATGAATTCTTACCAAATCAGTGTTTTGCTAACATTCCAAAAGTAACAAGAGTGAATGTGCCTTTAACAGTACTGATAGTTTATCGTGTTCCGTTATGATACAAGGAAACAAACCAAGTGTCAGTATTTTGTATGAGTCATTCTAGCTGTGCAAAGAGCTGCTCGAATGTGCTTGAGGTGGTTGAGTTAACCCTCAGTTGCTGCCTCAAGTACACGGAGCCCTGGGTTCGGCGGGAGAAGGGGTCTCGTTGCAGGTCTAGAAAACCTGCAGTGGCAGGCTGGCATGGGGAGGGTTGCGGTGCCGGCGCCGGGGATGCAGCGGCAGCAGCGCTGCAGGGGCAGCACAGCGGAGAAAAGAGACAGATTGCGGTGCTTGCATGCGGAGGCCTCCAAGAAAGCGCTGCTTTAGAAATAAAGAAAACAATCGAACTAGCAGTGGAAGGGGGAAAGAGCCCGCAGGGAGGGCAAGCGGGGCTGGAGGAGGGGTGCGGGTTTGGCCGGCGCTGCCCGCGGCGGCCGCGAGGGGGTGCGGCGGGAGCGCGGCTGCCCGCGGCCGCACCGAGCCGAGCCCTCGGCGCTCCACCGCCCTCAGGGGATGGCTCAGCTGCGGATTGTTCAGGTTGCTGTGTGGTGTTGAAGGTCAGGGGATGTGCGGTAAACAGGTAGAGAAGCTGTGAGGAAGACTTTGGTCCTGAAAAATACTCTGCTCTGATCGCATGCCATATGAGCATGAAATCGTCTAGTGTGAGGTCACAGGGATGCTTTTCTTTTTGTTCATTCTCTTGCTTCTTCCTTTCCTGCCACACTTCCTCTATCCTTCTTCTTCCCTTCATTTTTCCTTTTTCTCTTTCCCTTCTTTCTTCCCTTTCTTTTCCATCCATCTGTTCTCCTGTCCTTTTATGCATGCCTTTTTATTCTTCTTCCATACTTTTCTTTCTCCTTCCTTTCTTTTCTCCATCTTTTTTTCTTCTGTGTTATCCCTTCATCCTTTTCCTTCTTTTCCACCCTTTTTCCTGTCCATCCCATCTGCTCTATTTTTATTAATGAAGGAAAAAAAACCCCACCACAATAAAAGAAAAGTAAAGCGAGATATTTCATCAGGGACTGATAGAGATCTTCAACATAACCTCCTGTCTGAGGTAACTGCTAGTTTTTCATTTATGCACAGAATACTACCTGTGTCTGGTTTTGTGTTTCTGGTTCTTTAATTTTCTGTGGGAGCATTAGATTTGGGGAGAAATTGACCGTGTTATGTAGTTTGTTCACTATGGGCCATTTGAATCCTAGCTCTGACAACCAAGTCCACAGGCTTCATGGGTCAGGGAGGAGGAGGGAGATGTTAATCCACTTCTGACAGTTCACTTGGGAGCCTTTACTCATTCTCTCTGTGCATCTTTTCCTCAGGTTTTATAAGCTGATGGTCCTTCCACCTCTGTAAGCATGGGGAATCCAGGTCAGGGCTGCACCTTGCTCAATGCCTTTCTCCTCCATTAACAGCTTTCATTTCACCCTTGAATCAACCACATGCCATGTCCTATGGCTAATGGTTAATCCCTTTGAAGACAGTCACCAAAGCATGAATGCCTACTTAAGGTGACTAAAGAGAGTCCCTAGTAACATCCAGTTGTGGAGATGATAGGTGGGGGTTGTTATCACTGCCATTTGTGAGAACAGGTAAATTCTAAATCCAATATTGGGAGACTTTGTGTGTCTGTGTGTGTGTGAGCACATGCAGGTGTGACGTTTTAGTGGGACTGTTGGTTTCTACAGTTATACTCTATTAAGTTTCCCTTTGGGGAAGTCCATTGGACTTAGACAAGAGAAAAAAGGGCCTGTTCTATAATGTCATATTAATGGCATTAATATTAACTTCACACCTGTGTACAAAACAGCACTGAAAACTACTCTGAGTTATTGTACTATATTTGGACTGGGTGGCTCTGTTACTGTGAACATATCTTTGCATATCGTCTCGAATTGCACCAAATAAGCTGGTGATGCTTGTGTCCTCACAGTCATTGAGTCTAGCTGAAATCTCTGTCCTTCAAACCACCCTCTGTGGAACAAGCTGCCATTGCCCAGAATCATACAGTCTTTGCATGTCTAAGATCACAACAGATCAGTCTGATCACAGAAACCAGAGTCTCCTGATGCTGAGTCTAACCTCTTCCTTCAAGCCACCCTGGTTTCTAACACATGGCCATAACATATGGGTATCACAAACTTATCACTTGCTTTTTTTTTTTTTTTTTTTTTTTTTTTTTTTTTTTTTTTTTTTAAATATCAGAAAGATTCCTTTCCCTTTGTGAAAATAAGTTTCCTGGAGAGCGCTTCAGGGGAGATAGAAAGAGGAGTGGTCTTTTAGGTTGCAGGCATATTGCTATCCCACTGGAACTATGCAGCCAGCCCTATGGCAGCAGCTGTTTCCACAGGGTGAACATGAGGATGAAGGGCATCAGAGAAGATGCCAAAGAAGATGTGCCATTGTGCCAGACCTGCAGGTTCAGGGAGAGTCACTGGCAGGATTTGAGAAACCCTCAGAGAAAAGGTTTTATTAGAAAAGTTTTCCAGCAGGCTGCTTCCAAGGGCAGTATGTACCTTTGCAAGAATGAAAGAGAAACCTCCCATGCAGAGCTTCCCCATTTCAATGGGAACAATATGACCTGTAAAAACTGGTGTCCCAGGGCAGCCAGTGCCTCCTTCTTGTTTCTGCCCTCTGCTGTACTTTTGCAATGATCCATGCCAGCTTTAGAGCAGTGTCCTGATCATCTCAGGAGAAGTTACACTAGGACAAGTTAGCTAAGCCTTTGAAAAACAAACCTGAAAACATAGTGGCTGCTAGTTGACTCTGTTCTTGGAAAGAGTGGACTGGAAATGCAGAAGTAGAAACTGCCCTGTAAAGAGTGTGTTCACTGTCAAGCTCTAGAGGACTAATGCAGCTGCTAGAGCACTTGTGGGGTTAGTTAGAAGGCAGTGTTTTTAAAAGTCAAGGCAGTTGTGCAGTGAAAGAACTTGTGTGGGCATATGGAGGATTTCTGTTCCTCATAGCATTTGAGATGAGGATTGGCTTAATTTTTCAAAGATGGGCTATAGTTGTACCAAAAAGTATGGGATGAATTCAGAAATTACTGGGTGAGGTTTTTTTCTGTTGTAAGGTTCTAGTCTGACAGACATTCTGAGCCAGACTTAGTGTTGTAGATTCCAGCAGTCCTAGCCCAATCTTTTTTCTTAGTATATTTTGATTTAAATGCAACTTCTACTTAAGGATGTAGCTCATAGCATGTGAGAAGGTACTGCAAATGTACAAAAGGCTAAGTGGAAATGCTGGATGATAAGATGAACTGTGGAAAAAAATAAACTGATTATCAACCAGACTGAAACTGATGTTAAACACGGGTTTTCCTGGCTTTATGAACTGCCACCAGGGTCAGAAATTGGAAAACTATTTCATAGCAATAACAACAAACTGAAGCGAGAGCAGGAAGGTTTTTGAAACAAGGTCAGAGAGAGGGATTTAAAATAGATAACTGTCCTGTTAACTCAGGTCCATTCTTAGGTTATTTGGCATTGATATGCCTTGGTTATTTTTCCCACCTGTGAGTGAAGATGTCTCCCATCCCAGCCTGTCCTCAGAGTGAAGACTACCTCATCTGGGTGAGGAACCTTTTTGTAGGGACAATCCTATCTTCATGCCTCATTCTAGCTGCAAGGTGCCTCTTGAGTCTCAGGTCAGTTACATAAATGCCAGAACCCACTGGTCTCAGCAGCCAGTGTTCTTGATTCCATACCCAAATTTTCTTTTCTTATCCCTTTTTCAGCTCACACATGACTCTCAGAAGCTGATAGAAATGATAGAAAATAATCAGCTGATAGAAAATGATAGAAATAATCAGACCAGTTTCCAGGCCTGGAACAATCCAATTTCTAGGCAGATTGCATGAGGGGAGCCAATTATTTGGCTGCAGTATGAGTTATACCTAACAGCAGGATGAAGGCAAATCTTGTTGTTAAGAGAATGTCAATTCAGTCCACAAAAAAAAAAGACCCAGGGAAGGGATGTAACTTCTAAGAGATGTTGAGAGTGAAGTAGCTTCATCTAGGCATTTTGTTTTGAAGGTATGGAATTAATTGCACAGCTGCTGCCAATGACATTGCTTCCTCTTGAGGGGAGGTATGGAGATGGATTCCCAGGACACCAAAGATGGCTGAGGATTGCTTAGTCCAAGGGTGGATTTTTAAATGCTTCTCATGGTTCATTCTAGGCTTCCATGATTTTTCCTCAAGTTGATTTTGAATGCAAGTGCCATTAAAGCTGAAGTAAGCTGCTAGGTTTATATAGCTCTTCTTCTGTCCAGGATTTTAGTTTTACTTTTAGACACAGTTCTTAGTGTCTGTTTCCCTTTGAGTTTCCAAAAGGTCAGGCTTGTCTCCAGTGACAAGCTGTGTCACGTGATTGCTGCCACAGTGAGCTGAAGGTACCTCCATGACACTGACAAGAGGGAAACAACATGAAAATGAGATGAAATGGCAGGAGGACATGTAATGGGTAGGAGAGATGATGTCCACTGCTCTGCCTGATGTTCCCTCTCAACTGCACAGATGATTTTGCTGCTGCTGTCTTTGATTTGCTCATGGCTTTTCTCCCACTTAAGTCTGTGATGAAAGGTTTTTTTCCTCTGGGCATTTGCATCAAAGTCACCAGGAGCAAGTTTTATCCAATCCCTCTTACCCGTTACAGGCAATTCTGAGGGCACCATGTCTGTGTATCAATCACTCTGTTGTGTCCACACCTAATCCCGGAAAGGAAAATTATCTTCCAGCTTACTTAACTACAAGTTGACCTTTAAGAAATGCATTGAAACATCCTGAACATCACTGGGAGTATTTACAGACTTAAGCTTAAGCACTTTCCCTAACCACTCTGGTAAGTGGAACTAGCTTGGGCTGTTTGCCTAGGGCTATGTTTTCCCTTCTCTCACCCTACACAGATAACCATATATCTTATGATTTCTGTAAGATATCGTATATCTTAAACTCTAAGCAGGCCATCCTAGGTGTCCTTTGGCAAATCCCAAAAGGTCTAGGTAAAAATACAGTTAAAGATACTGCAAATTATTTAAACTGAGAATGATAGGAGGACTTCTGTCCCACAAAAACTGTTAATGTAAGAAATTGATATAAGGCACTGTAACATGTCTGCTGACCAAGAAATAACAGGCAGAGAAAGATAATTACATTGAATGTCTAATGTTTACTGTCGAGGTTATGGTTAACTCATCTGATGTGTGAAATCACATACCTGTACATTAGGAATTGTTCTGGCATCTTTTCCCTCTTACCCTCTGTATAACAGCAAGGTGATAGGTTTTACCCATTCTATTCTAAACTACTTAGCTTTCACAAAGAGAAGGCAAACTCTTAATTTTTTTTTCCCCAGAGTCCTGTTAGAGCAATATTAGTGTAAACACATATGTGGACTTGTGCATACACGTGCACTCCAGTCCATCACAATTGCAGCAAGAGTATAGTTGATTTGAGTTTCAAAACCTCCTAGACCTATATTATAACACAGAATTTATCCACTGGGGAAGTGTCAAGAAAAGACAAGACTTCTTTTCTAAGACATTTTTAACTCACAGTTCCATAAAAATGATGGAGCTCCTGGAAAGACGTCCTTGGGGAGCAGTCCTGTGAAATATGCCAACAGCTGGATGGCACAAATTTTGAAAACACTGCTTTTCTTAAAGAATAGAACTGAAAGCCTCTGTGAGGAGCAGTATATTTTCCCAAATAACCCTTCTAATTCTGTATTAATGTTGTAGAGAGGAACAAATGCATCTTCTTTTGATAAAGCAGGGAAATAAGCTTTATGTGGAAAAGCAGAAATCTCACCATGGCTGATCAAAGAAGTATAAAAATGTCCAAAGAAGTGAGTTCACTTTGATTTTTTTTTTTAAAGCTGCAGTTGGTTAACAACTCCCTTAACGGATTAAAGAAATACCAAGTGGCCTCAGAATTCCCTTGTTTCATGGCACATTTCATTAAGTTTTTCACTACCAGTGTCATGGCAAAGCTCACTTCATTTCAGATTAGTGCCAAAGACTTCAGGCTCAAATAAGACCTATAAATCACTTTGGAGCTGAGGGATAAGGAACAACTTGAGGTATTTAGAACTGAAATTAGTTTGTGAGGCTGTTTCCATTCAAAAAACCATGGTGACTGGTGGCTCTAAACCGGGCAGTAGATAAGATAAAAAGCATAAGACAGGATTACCCTCACAGTGTTTGCACATCTTCTCCTGACCATCAACAGGGCATGTGTCTGTCCAGTGAGATTGCTGGAGGGTTGTCATCACTGTTCCAGTGATGGAAAGCCCCACCTCACCAGACCCCAGCCCTGACTAGAAGCGTATCGAGGTTTCTGTCCACCTCCAAGCTCCACCAGAGGAACAAGAGGCAGGTTTTGAATCTGCATCACACCACAAACACTCCCAAATATCTTCCCTGCTTCCACTGCAGATAGCTGACCTGTAGGTCTTTACTATGTTCAAGGGCAGCACAGCCAATCATTGTTGGTTACTTTTTTTTCCTGTCATCCATAATCAGCTGTAGCTGAAGATGGAATACTAGGCTAGCCTAGGTTTTTATGTGATCAGAATGGTCATTTTTATATGTGACAAAATATGCTTGAGGATGAAGTGAAGGATGAACATGTGGGCCTGCTTGACAAATTACTGGGTGTGGAGGGTTTTTTGAACAGGAGGGGAGGATACACCAGGATTGACTAGGAATGACTCTACCAGCATCTCAGGGCACCTTCCTTAAGCAGTTGTCTATTTCCCATGTTCTCAGTGCTCTGCTTCTGTCCTGTGTCTGCTATATCTCTTTCCCCAGAACCACCATCCGCATTTCTAACTCAGTTCTTGCCTGGAGCATACTGTATATAATGTTTCTAGGTAGGAACGTGGGGGTGGAAAGACCACATGAGGTCATAAAGTTTCTGTGGAGTTGCAATTTGATCCAAAAAATGAATTACCAGGTGCTTCTTCAGAGAGGGATTGGGGGTTTATATTTAAGTACGTCATTTAGTAAGGCCTTTTATTCCAGAAGATAATCAATTCCATTTATTCTCTAAATGTGCATTTGTTTTACCATAGCATAATTCTAGGATGATATTTAAATTGATTAGTAGATTGAACTTAACAAATTAAGAAATAAAAAAAAATAAGATAATGCTACATGTAATTTTTCCTAAGAAATGGGATTTTACCAGACTACTGAGTAATAAAACCTTTTAAAGGCAATACATTTCTGATGTTTATTTTCATAGATTTACCTCTACGTTGCAGAGAAGGGGGAGAGGAGGGGCACTGCTCCAGTAATCAGCATGTGAATTCCCAGGGCCAGGGTGTAGCATCAGTCAGTAGGCTTTCATCAAGATGGGGTGGCAGAGAGGCTTTGTAGCACTCTGCAAATGTACATACTGTTGCTGAAATGGTTGTTATCTCTCAGAGAGGCTTCTTGTAACCAAAAGTTCCTATGAAAGGGCATTATTTTCCTGTAAGCTGTAAACAGGGGGGCAATTGGTCATGGCTTGGTTGGGAGGCTGCTGGGTCTGCTGTGCAGCAGACAGAGCTTCTGGAACACAGGTTGTATTTTATTTCTGCTGTATTTCTGAACAGAACCACTGAGCATTGCTCCCCTACCCACTTGTTCAGGCATTCAGCAGGGAGAATCAAATGCAGGCAAAAACAGCTTGGAAGTCAAGAGTCTGTGGTCAGTGGTCTGCTTACACAGGGACACCTGGAAAACTCATCCAAATGAGATTTTAAAGCGCACACATTAAGTCATATTGGATCACCACTTGCTTTTTTAATTATTTTTAGCTATAAACCAGAGAGAATTAAGTTCACATTATTTCTGAAAGTGTGTCCTCACCAGAGTGTAACGGAAGTACTTCAGGTTCACACTTTGCATTAGTTCAGCAAAAGTCTGTCCTTGCACCAACAGCCCTAAAATGCTGATGAGCCCAGGATAAGTTTCTAGCCCTCACCAGGGGAAACCAGACGCCCAGCCTGCAGTGCTACTGTGATATTACATGTGAGATGTTACCCAAAGACAGCAACAAATCAGGTTGCGACTATGTTCAAAGGGATGAGAGAAGTGTTGGAAAAGCAGGGACAGGACTGGGATTTGTGGAGCTGGACATTGAGCAGTGGGGAAATGAGTGAATAGAGAGGTCGTTGGTGGAGACCTAAAACAGGAGAGAGGAAAGTGAGAGCAGAGAACTTGGGGAGCAAGATATATTGGGGAGATAAGGCTGCAGGAAGAGTAGGGGAGAGGCACAGTCACTTTTGGCTCAGTGGGAGACTGGAAGTTGGGAAGGGGGGGAAACTGAGATGTGACTGACCGGCAACAAGGGTGGAATGAATGGAAAAGAGAAGGAAGGTGGCCTTGCAGGAGAAGGAAGAAAGGCTGTCGATACAGATGGTGTTGGGCAGCCCTACTTCCCCTGGGGTTAGCAAGCAAAATGACTTCACTGACCACCTTCATCATCTTTTCCTCGCCTGCTTAGCCGCGCTGTTGCCATGCAGTGACCATGGCAACCCGAGTTTCTGATGGCCGTTCTAGGATGGTAGCTGTAATGATAGCATTGGTGAGTATTGACAGAGGGGAGGGGAAGGCAAGCAGCTGTGGAGCAGGGGAAGTTGCCTGAGTACAGTAATCGTCTTTGGCAGGTCAAGGGTGAACCGTGGCCTGCGGGAGTTGTACAATGCCCAAGGCTAGCAAAGTGGTGTTATAATAAACCCCAGATGTTTCCGCTATTAGCAATGTATATGTTATGTTTAAACCTGAAAATGCATCCTAAGATCTGGTGGGTAGGGAAACAGTTACTAGCTGCTTGGAAATGACTTGCTGGTAATGGATCTGTTCCCTCTTGATATTAGCTGTTGCCTGTTTAAAATATAAATCTTCCAAGTGGAGACCCTCATGAGCAGCTTCTTTGCCAAACCAGTGGTTCCATTCGGCTCCATGAGAAACAGCAGGGTTCCCCCTGAGGGGTTTCTGGGAGGCTGCATCCTGGGCACAGCAGCCCTGGGAGCCGTGCTCCCAGCCGGCGTGCGTCGGTGTGGGAGAGGCACCGCTGTCAGGCAGGGGAGCGCAGCCAGCCACAGGTGTGCAGAGAGCACTCTTTAATTTCCCCAGGCTAATTATTTTAGAGCTGGGAGCCAGAACCCTTGTGGTGTGTCATGGGCCACAGAACAACTTTGAATAAGCATTTAAGAGAGGGATAGGATTTAGTTGATCAGGCTTTCATGCCAAAACAATTGCTTGTCTGTAAGAGTAAATTAGTCAGCTAAACTGTGAATTTGTGGCCAAATGGTTGCTTTGCACAGACCCTCTAGGTGATCAGTCCTACAGATAGTCTAGGCAAGGTACTCAAAATATTAACATTTAAAGTAAATGTGTTCAACTGTGGGAAGGCCCGGGGTGGAGGCTTCTGTTCAGAGATTAATCGTTCTGTGTGAATTATACCAAAGCCACACAAATTTGGAAGAGACATTTTCACTTCAACATTTTATTGGATTTAACTAATCCAAGAAAAATGCACACCTTCAGTAAATCCTTAGTAATTCCTCACATATGTCCCCTGCCTGCCCTTGCTTCTCTGTCCATCATGCTGCACTGTGCCACATTCATGCATCTTGTGGGCACTTGGGGTACAAACGGACTTGTCTGGACCCCTCAGTACAGGCTGTACTGAGACTAGCCCTTTGTGTCAGGAGGGGAAGAAAAGTGCTTTAAGACAGGCCGTGCAAAAACATTGCTGAAGATCAGGTAACAGTTTGCAAGGAAAATGGCCAGAAATTGAGTCCTCATCCAGACGCAGCAGTGCTGTGCTGAGAACCCTTTTGCCCAGGATACCTGGGATATGTGGGAGAGTGGAGTAATCACATTACACAGCATTTGTCATGTCTTGATATAGGTTTTGTGTCTGCATAGAAATGAATCTTGGGGCTTGGGGAGAAAACTATGCTGATTTTGAGGTTTTGTTGCATTTTTCTTGCTTATTTTCTGTTCCTATTCCAAACAGTCCCTGTGCAGCTATTCCATCACAAGTCTACTGTGACTTCTACTAAGGGCAATGTCTTTTATTCCTGAGCTGTATTGTCCTCCCACATCCCACGTGCCTGCCTTAGAGTGATTTTCTTGACTGTTAGCCCTGATGGACAACTCCCTGCCTAGACATCCAGTTTTACAGTATTTCACGTCACACTTCATAAGAAGGGAGCCAGTACAAGCGTTCTGCTAGGCAGAGTGCCTGCATGATGATGTGAAGGACTCTCTGTCCCTTTCTCTGATTCACTTGGACTCAGTATTGTGGGTGAATGGCCATTCATGTCAGTAGTTTCTAACATGATACTCCCATTTAAAATGCAGTTAAGCCATGTCAGTCAATATGGTATGATATTCAATACCTGAGGTGGCTGAGTGTAAAATGACCAGAGTACTGTGAGTTCACATCCCATCCTCCTAACTAGCTTCCTTACATGGAAAGTCAAATGTCTAGAAATGTTATTTGCCTGAGATCTTTTTTGAATGTTAGACTTACATTTTTGCTGATTGCAAAAAGGTTTTTCTAGTGTTTTGCATCTAATTTAATGTGATGACCAAGTCACAGTGAAATTGCTGAACAAGACTTAAAACGGGGGGAAAAAGGTATTTTTGTCTCTCAATCTATGCCTAAAACTGAGGTGACTTCCTTTTTTCGGGCTGTGATGACCATTTACTCAAATGTGACTCATAAAGTCACTCTTAGTACTTAGTTGTTTAGTGATCCTGTTGAGTCTGAATTCAAACATGTTTTAATAAAATTTCTGCTTTTCTCCTCTCTCAAGGGTCTGGTAGACTCTGCTAAGCCAAATCCTTTTCTTTTTCTGTATTTTGATCTTTATCTATACCGCTGCAGAATAATCAATAAGATAACTAATACATCAGATAACACATTGTTTTCCAGCCTAAAATTGAAAATGTAAGAATTTATATTGTTCTTATAGAAATAGAATATCCTCAGAACTTGGGAAATTGAAATTAAGGGCTACGCCTAATTACAAATAAGGGTGTCATAAGGGTTAAAAGCCAGAGTCAAACTTTCTCCTTTTTTTTTTCTTTTTCTTTCTGGAGAAAGAACAGGGTATATGAAAAGAAAAAGATGGTTAAAACCTGTTGTTTAAATTCACTGCTTCCTCTGCTTACTTAAATAATGTTTTGTCTCAGGAAAGAAGCCATGGGGATAAACAGCTGTCAAACATCTCGGTATTATCAAAAACAATGCCATCTCCTGAGCACTGATAAATACTGAGGAATTAAATTAAAAACTTTTTTATTTATCTACTGAGACAGGTTTGGATGAAGATATTGTGAGAGAGAGTACCCTCTCTGGCCCTGGAGCTATTTGCCTTTCTTGGTATGGAAACCTTGGCTTCCATGATTATATTTCGTGTTTGGTGTGTATTCAGTCAACCTTGGACTGGTCTGCAGAGGCTACAGATGGAGGTGCCGTGCACTTCTGTCATGGGTTGGCACTGGCCAGATGTTAATGCACCTATGAATATATGTTTTTTCCTTAACAACTACTGTGGGATGTGATCAGGAACAGAGCAGAGCAGGCTTAAATCTTGAAAACAAAAAAAAACCACTAAAACTTTATTACATTACATAAGAACAGAGACAGAAAAACTCTTAAACACACACAGAGACAGAAATAAAAACTTCTCAGAACATTTCTTCTCCCAGTTTCCACTCCCCACACATTACTCTTCACAGACCAAACCTTTGGGTTTTAGATCAAACAATCACCACTCAAAAAAAAAAAACAATCTTCAATTCAGCAAGGGAGAGAGGAGTCTCTCTCGCACCACAGACTGTTCTCCAGAACACACGGGTCCACCCCTTATGTGTTTCCATGTCACCCCTGGCACTGCCTGGAGAAGTCTGCCAGGGGACATTTCCTTTTTCCTATGTCCAGTGCTCTCACCGCTGTCCATAGTCTGAAGCTGCATACAGGGCTCTTTTAAGGATACTTGCATGCCGAGCTCTCCCCTTTTTCCCCAGGGGCCGAGGTTCCAGGAGCAGGTCTCCCCTGAGGGCAGAGGGCTCCACCACACCCTCCCCCTCTCTTCTCTGCTCGCTCCACTCTTCAAGTGCCAGTCACTGTAGCAAAAGCAGGGGCAGCTGTATCTACCCAAAATGCAGTTTATGTTCAAAGGAGACTTAAGTTCAGTCCATGGCTAACATTATGCAAGAAAAGTCCAGCTCAAAAGCCACTCCTCTTCAATCTCTGCCCATCGGGTTCCTTCCAATCGTGCTTTATCATCTCGGTCCCAGGCCGCTTCCCTCTCTCCTCCGAAACCACCAGTCATGAGAATCAATGTCTAAGAAAAGTTTCTTTCTGAGCCCAACTACGTGTTTCCCCTCCCCCACCCAGCCTCGTGGCTGGGCAGGGGGAAGGAGGCCTGAGACGTCTCTCTGCTGAAACTGGAATCTAAAGAGAGGCCGAACCCCCCCTGGAGTCCTGCTTTTAACTCTTTGTGTCCTCAGAGGCGTGTCCAAACCTCTGAGTGACCAATCCAGGTGCCAGCAGAAAAGCTGATCACTGATTGGCCTGCCCACATCCCCCTGGAAAAATTGACCTCCCCCCGCAATCACGACAACTTCCAGCGGAGATGATCACTTTGTTGGTGATTTGCTGGATTTAGATCTTCCTCTATTCTCTCTCAATTTATGTCAGGATTGTTCCTGAGAATCTCTGAACACATAGTGTGTGCTCACTTCCTCTTCCTCCTTGCAAATAGCTTGATTGTTCCATAGGCTTCAAGAAAACATTAATTTGATGCTGCTTTTCCTCAGTTTTTGGTCTGTTTGTTTACTACCGAAAATTCATGAAGCTCATGGAATCAGTAGTATATAAAAAGTTCAGGTCTGAAAAGAATGTCTTTCAAAGTCCAAAGTGTGCCCTGAATTCTTTCCAGAAACAGTGATTAAAATGGAAAAATATGGTAGACTTTCAGTGTAACTATACTGTTGGGGTTTTTTTATTATGTTTCAGCCACTGGGTTTTATGACATCTTTCAGTAAGCCAGATACAGATTCAGAATCAGTTAGTACTTCGAAAACAGAATGCTTATCATCTACAAAGTATTTTGCTCTATTGATTGTTTCCATTTCTCCCAACAATAATGGTGCCTGGCTTGTTGCTTCCTACATAGAATTCCCTTTGCAGCCAGAAGGGGGACTCAGGATATTAAATTTCAGCAGGTGTTGTGAACTTGTCCTTTATGTTCTTTTTTTCTGAACATTGTTTTCTGATACTGTTGTGATTTTTCGTTGGCTTCTTCCATCAATCTTTTATGGCTTTCATTGTCACAGCTTTCATTATTATGTACGTAGCAGTGTGGAACAAATTTTGCAGAAGGAAATACTGAAATGGACATTTGGACATGTCTGGGACCAGGTTCCAGTCCATCAGGAAGCAGTTTGCTGTATCACTTCTTTGTCATTTATCACAGGAGTTTTAAGCCTGTGTGTTGCTGCATCTCCCCAGGGGTATGTCTTCTCTCCAGTGTGTCAGTAGGATTCCAGATTGTAATTACTAAGGGAATATTCTGGCTGTTGTGATGCTCAAACATAAGAGTGTGTGAGACCCAAGAGAGAATCCTGGTCTGCTCAATGGACTTTGGATCATCGTCCAGTTCATAACAAAAGAGAAGAAATGAGCATTTCTAAGCAGAGATGTGCATGTTGTTTCAGTGGAACAATCTGTGAGAGAATAGCCAGAAGTAAAAAAAAAAAAGGAAAAAAAAAACCAACAAACAAACAAACACCAAACAAAAACAAAAACCCGTAAAAAAGACAAAGTTATGGATACATTATTTTAAATAAACAGCAGACTCAGCTTTTGCACAGTACCGAGGACTGAATCCTACCTGTCGCTGGGTTTCTTGTGAAACAGCCTTGTTACCTGTTTTCTTGTCACCTTGCAGAACTGAGTCTTACAGGAAACTTGATACACCTGGTAGTCCTGCTGCTGGGACTGCATAAACTTCCCTTCTAAAGCCCTGGTTTTGAAACCCTTTTAGGATCAATATCTATATTTTTTGTATAAAAAGTGCTTCATTCTCATGTCTTCTAGAAAATATGGACAAAAGAGATGACTGGCAACCCCCTAGGGTTCAGCACAGTTGGGAGAAAGTTATGCATTCTGCCTGTTGTGTGCTATTTCCAGAAAAAATCTAAATTGTAATTTGACATGATACCATCCTTTTAGGAGAATGTGGTTTCGTTTGGTTTATGAAGGACTGGTCTGTGGGGGACCTTTTGTTTTGTTGTTGGGGGTTGGTTGGTTGGGGAGTTGTGTTTTTTCTTTTTTCTTTTTTTTTTCTCTTTTGTCTTTTTTATCTTTTTTCTCTTTTCTCTCTTTTTTTCCTTTTTCTTTTTCCCTTTTTTATTTCTTCCTTTTTCCTTTTTCTCTTTTTCCTTTTTCTCTTTTTCTTCTCTTTTTCCTTTTTCCTTTTTGCTTTTTCTTTTTCCTTTTTTTACTTTTCTTTTTTCTTTTTTTTTCTTTTTCCTTTTTCCTTTTACTCTTTTTCCTTTTTCTTTGTTCGCATTTTTTTTCTTTGGAATTTTTTAAAAACTAGTTAAAGAAGGAAAAAACTGGCACTGTGTAAGAAATAGTTCAAACACTATGTACATAGTCCAAAAGGGAGATTTAAACCTGTTTTAATTTTTTGATCTCATCTAGCTTGTAAAGCATCCTTCCTAAGCCTGGTAAGGAGCAGCCCCTCCTCTAACAGATTTTGAAGTTATTTACTTCAGATAGCTTCAGAGAGGCACAGTGGTCACATGTGATGAGGCTGGAGAATTTATTTTATTTCTGGTTCTCCAAGAAATAGATAAGCAGTCTGCCAGGCTACTGCAGCATGACACCAACACCACAGGGTAGGAACCTTCTTACTTTTCCTAACATGGACTTTTTCCTGAGGAGTTGTGTCAGGGTACTCTTGTGTGAGACTTCCTGTTCTGTTATTATAATAAGGATTATGTAGATGGCTACCTTCCTTGCAGCTCACCTGTCCAAACTTGTAGAGCTGGTTTGAGGTCTAGTGTGACTCTGTGAAAGCAGCTTTGCTGCAAATTGGTTTGAAGTTGTTCTGTTAGTGCTCTTCAGTAATTTCTCACCAGCAAAAACCCCACATTTTACGCTCCATGCTCTGTGTATGCAGTCCACGTGATTCATGACTGAAGTTGATGCCTTGGATAGGAAGTAAAAGCAAAGGAAAAGTTTCCCGTTGCACAAATGACAATAAACTTCTAGTAGAAATTATATGGAACAGATAAACTACAGAAGATTATATACAAAAATCTCCAGTAGTAGTAGAAAAATGATTGTATTGTACTTAAGGTTACTTTCCCTCAGAATGAAACAAAATGGAGGCTAAGAAAGGGATAAGACATTGGTATGATTAGTCCTTTCGTGCAGAAGTTTATGATCACACTGATGTCTTTCTACCCTGGATGCTGAATGCATATATGAGTATTAACACACAAAGTCATTGTCATTAAAGTCAAATTTCTTAATGCTATTGAAGCAGAGAAAGCATTGCCTCTAGAAAGACCTGTTAAGACTAATTTAATCCAGAAGTTTATTGATTCAACTTAATTTATTAAGGAATTGATTTTAATGTGAGTTTAAATCATAAATCAGCTTTAAATCAGTTTAAATGTGTTCACAGTGAGACTTTGCATTGGTTTAAATATAACTGATGTATGTTTTAATTAGATCCCTACAAATTTGGATCTAGATAAGGTCTCTATTTCTTCCCTTCAGTAAAACTGTAGCACTTTTCTCCATCTTCTGGGGTGGAAATCTAGCTGTAACGAATCAATGACAAAGCATTTTATTTTCACAGGGCCTAAATTTTACCTTAGTTCTGTGCTGGGCCTTCAGTTCTTCTCATATAGTAAATAAAGCCCTGGATACTGGAAAATTGATATAATCAATTTTCAGGGTGTGATTTTATCCAAAACTGTGACACACAAAAACCACCTGTAAGTTTTAAAAAAGGAGTGGGGGAAGGAAGTTTTACTTGATTTACCACGTCTTTATTGTTTTTGCTGGCAATCTGTTCAGAATTTATGTGAAATTTATTCTTCAACTCCTTTTTAGCTAAAATTTACCATATAAATGCTGTTCTGCTAATGGAGACTTTAGATTGGGGCATAAGGCTCAATAAATTATACACATTGCGTGCTCCCTTCATATATTTGAGCTGGTCCACAAGGTTCACTGGTGGCTTCTATGTAAGGAATGTCATTCTTCTACAATAAAAGCTGCAATTTCTCCTTGACAGTAGCTACTGGTGGCCACAATCACAAGGGCTAGTGTGTTAAATAATTAATTACTAACTGTTTGATACACATTTTAGTCTTTTTCAAGTACTCATAGATTTTAAGGCCATTGAGAGATCTTGACAAAAGGTTGACTTGGTAGCTTGG
>NC_086283.1:58801802-58805316 GCF_021018805.1 Prinia subflava
GGCATCAAAAGCCTGTCTATCACCTAACACCACTTTTGCCTTTGCCTTTTGGCTGTGCAGGACACAGTAGTCACATTTGTGGCACTTTTGTGAGCATGTAGCCCTTCTTCACATCTGCATTCCCTCCATCACCTGCCCTCTATCCGTTTCAAACCTTCTCTATCAGCAATGAACAGTGACATCTGACTGGAACCTACAGGGAAGGAGTAGAGCTACAACTAGTTGCAAGTGTCAGTTTGTGTTATAGAAAGAACAAGCCAGGGTACAGGGCATTCCCCTGGTCTTCCAAATGTCTTTGTTAAGAATTATTTCATTATCTAAAATTTTTTTTCCATAATTCAGGAGAAGAGTGCCTCGCTTGAAAAACCATTTTTCTTGCACTTTCCCTCTCAATCACTGTAAGAACAAATACATAAAGTCCCTGATAATATTGAAAGCCTTTTCCAACAACTGTAGCTTTTAACAAAATACTGTATGAAATGGGGGTCAAAAGGCTGTATTTTAAAAATGCCTAACTCAGTGGGAGATATTTCTACATAGTATGGAAGAGAAATCACTTTAGATTCCAGTAGAGAGTGGACTCACTTTCTGCATTCCCTCCGAAGTAAAAATCAGTCAGGGAAAATCAAATAAACAAAAAATTCAGTGAATTAATCGTTCACCCCTCTGCAGAGACACAATAGGAGATAAAGAAGCAGATACTAGCACAGGAGATTGGTTCTGTTGAATCTCACCTTTTATTGTCTACCTCAGAGAAATTAAGAGTACATTGCTAGTCAAATAACTATAAATCTGCATGGATAATTTACTCCATTTAATAACTTTAATAATTATTTTCCCTACTGAGAGAAATGAAGACTCCAATGGTACTTCCTTTTAATCAGTTTTTAGGAAATTATGGAGGCCATATAGAGGAGCATGTAAGTCTTGTTGTGACTTGAAAGAAGCATGTTAAAAAAAACCCCCAAACTTCTCTTTATAACCTTCAGAGGTAATGCTCAGAATGGAACCTCACACAGTGTCCTACTACACACAGTGTGGCTTGCTTACTCAGAGTAAAGTAGAGCTTGTGGATAAAATGCAAGAGCCTTTCATTTTACCCATCTGCCACATGAACCTGTGAAAGGGATTTGTACTGGTAACAGTTCAGATGCAGTGCAGGTAAATCTGGAGGCAGGCTTCAGGTTATCCTTTGTTCTCATCATATTCGTTTCCACAAGTTTTTGACTGTGTGGTTATTATGATGAACTTCCCTAATGAGCCCTGGTCTTTTCTCTAATTTGATTCTATCTGTTTCCCATCTGTACTCTATTTTCTTTTCTTTGATTTCATTAGAATGTAGAGTGGTTTTTTAGCTCCTTAAGATAATGAAACATGGATACACTTGGTTTTTCATCTCCCCTGAAAAATGAGTTTCCATTTCGAGTTGTGCACAACTCATTAGCAGATATAACATAAATAGTGGAGGCAACTGAGGATTAAGTGTAGCCATAAATATGATAAGTGGCTGACTTAAGCAAAAGAATTTGTGAGCCTGAAATGTTTCCTGATTTTGTGAGTTCTTTCAGTTTTAAGATATAAAATTCATTGTCCTCGGATCGAGATGAGTTTGACTTTCAGTGATCACATCAAGGTCTTTGTATTCAGGGCACAATATATAAACTTCTTATTACATGTGTTTACCAGAAGTTGTTGTAGAGATTCTCTCTGTGACTGAATTTTCAAATGTCAGTAGTTACACATAAGGAGGAAGATGGCAAAGCTCTGTTCTTCATTTCTCATTTTGCTCCCTGCCTTCTACCCCATCTACCCTTAATCTTTTGTATGCTCAACAGTCTTCTGGCTTCAGTTTCTTCACAGCAAACTTCAGACTGACTGCAACACCGTGTCTTATGACTAAAGAGATCAGATATAATCCCTTGCTGCCTCATTCATAAAACCTTACAATCTTACTGCAGCAAAAAACTTTCTTAGCCTGTATAAAGTCTGATTGTTACTAACCCTTTCCCTTGTGTGAAACACAAGTACTCACTCTAGATAGAATCAAATCACCTTATTTGAATCAAATCCAAGATATTTAATTCAAGTTCTTGATGTTCTGATCAACTGTTTAATATTTCTTGTCTCCCTCAATTTGTGTTGTCACACCATTCCATTGCAAAATGGCAGTTGCAACAACCGCTCTAAGAGAAAATTAACTTTTCAGTTTTTATATTTCAGTATTGTTTCCTTACAGAACCCTTTTTGAGAAAGATACATACAAATGTCATATGTTGATGCAAAGAGGAGAGAACCTCTGCTTTTCTGCACATAAAGAGTGAGGCATGTGGCTTACAACCGAGTCAGATGACCTGTGGAATTTGTAGTCATTTGCCACGGTATGTGGACAATAAAAATTGGTAGGCCTGGATGTGCTGTGGGAAGATATGGCAGGTCCCTTTAGAGAACATTCCTTGCAAGTGGTCTTTGAGCAAAAACTTGGAGCAAGGGGCCTCTTTATGCAAAACTGTGCTGTGACTTTTCACCTGCATGGCTTCCCACTCTGGTGGTTTCTCAGGAGAGGGAGGATCAGCCCTGATCCCTGTCAGAATGACAAAGCTTGTGTAAGGCTGGACAAGGCTGGTGAGGCCTCCTCAGAGTCTGGGAAATCAGGAAGCCAGATAATGGAAATTGTTTATTTCTCATTCCTTGCAAGATTCATAGAATCCTACATTTGATTCATAGGTTTATAATCCAATTTTCATCCTTAAGCAGGACTAATACTGAATCCAGACCAGGTTGCAAAGGCTTTATCCAAAAAGTCTTGTAAAACTTCAAAAATGAAGACTGGACATTTTCTGTAGGAAAACTCTTTCATTCTTTTCCTTATATCCATCTGAACCTCCACTGAACATAATTTTTGACAACCGTCTCTGATTCTTCTTCCATACAGTACTGTGAAGAGTCTTGCTGTGTTCTCTTTATGGTCTTGTAGGTGGTGTAAGGCAATTATGTGGTACTTTCAAAGCTGTCTTTCTTCTCCAGGCTGAACAAACTTTTCTCACAGGTGGCAGGGACTCCTCATTTCTCTTCAGTGAATTTCATGATGTTTCTGCAAGCCCCCTTATTTAGGTCTCTGTGAATGAAAGGTCTGCCCTCAAACATACGAGCTACAACTCCAATTTGAGGTCATCCTCAGATGTGATGAGATGTATTGTCTACTCATGTAGGTCATAGATAACAATACCAAATATGAGATAGGGCCCAGGAAAAAGCCCTGAGAAAAAGAGCCACCTGTCATTCTGCCCAGGTGGAGTACACATCAGACCCACTTTGTTTTGAACCCAGTGATCCTCTCAATGTTTCATCCAGGCAATTATCTGCCTGACTAAACCTTTAGAGTTCTTTCCTTGGATAAAAGGATATTGTAAGAACCGTGCTGAAAATCTTGCTAAGATTCACTATCAGTGACATTCAATGATTTTCCTACATCTGTACCTTTAGCCAAGTAAACTTTTTTTTAATCAGGATCCTA